>NW_013911558.1:0-227 GCF_000517525.1 Limulus polyphemus | reverse complement strand
CACTTTTATATATCATAATAGTTCTACTTTCCGTCACTATACGGCAGCACATAATGTTTTTTTTGTGTGTGTAAACTACGACAGTTTGGGACTTTTCACTTCACAAAAATGATATCTGACAAACGAATTTCGCTAAAAATAAGTAAATAAATTAAGAATTAATGAAATTAATTTTAATGTATCAAGCACCCGATGTATCTTTGTCAAGTGAACGATCTGTATACATA
>NW_013911557.1:0-429 GCF_000517525.1 Limulus polyphemus | reverse complement strand
AAAGATACAACAATACTGTAGGTTGTTAACAAGAGAATGACTTACAAAGTTAGAAAGATACAACAATACTGTAGGTTGTTAACAAGAGAATGACTTACAAAGTTAGAAAGATACAACAGTACTGTAGGTTGTTGGCAAGAGAATGACATACAAAGTTAGAAAGATACAACACTACTGTAGGTTATTAACAGGAGAATGACTTACAGAGTTAGAAAGATACAACACTATTGTAGGTTATTAACAGGAGAATGACTTACAGAGTTAGAAAGATACAACAGTACTGTATGTTGTCAGCAAGAGAATGACTTACAAAGCTGGAAAGATACAACAATACTGTAGGTTCTTAACAAGAGAATGACTTACAAAGTTAGAAAGATACAACAATACTGTAGGTTGTTGGCAAGAGAATCACTTACAAAGTTAGAAAGA
>NW_013911556.1:0-252 GCF_000517525.1 Limulus polyphemus | reverse complement strand
TATTTACACAGCTACCACGTGTGTCTTAGCGATACGTGTCTATCAGTTGTTATTTACACAGCTAACACGTGTGTCTTAGCGATACGTGTCTATCAGTTGTTATTTACACAGCTACCACGTGTGTCTTAGCGATACGTGTCCATCAGTTATAAATGATATTTACACAGCTACCATGTGTGTCTTAGCGATACGTGTCTATCAGTTGTTATTTACACAGCTACCACGTGTGTCTTAGCGATACTTGTCTATCAG
>NW_013911555.1:0-326 GCF_000517525.1 Limulus polyphemus | reverse complement strand
ACCGTTTTGTTTCTGTCTGTCTGTGATCTATATCGGAGTTTAAGTATTTTGGGCGTCTGGATGAAAGTTAGAGGCATCATCCCTACCACGCACCAGACAGTTATTTTTAGGTGCTGCTGTCTAATTATGAGTGCAGGGAAAGACGGGAATGGACGAGGGGAGGGTATTTACTGTATGGCGTTTCGGCTTTAAGGTGAAATATGTGAAAGGAGCATCCGTGTGTATGTGGTCGGCGGATTGTTGCGACGTGGTGACTATTTCGATGAACAGCGTCTCTTTTCTGTATTCTTTGAGCGGATGCGGTGCACTGTGTGTACTTTAGTATT
>NW_013911554.1:0-430 GCF_000517525.1 Limulus polyphemus | reverse complement strand
AAGCAATACCGAGAGGATGGAACCGACTGTAAGCAATACCGAGAGGATGGGACTGACTGTAAACAATACCAAGAGGATGGGACTGACTGTAAACAATACCAAGAGGATGGGACTGACTGTAAACAATACCGAGAGGATGGGACTGACTGTAAACAATACCAAGAGGATGGGGCTGACAGTAAGCAATACCAAGAGGATGGGACTGACTGTAAACAATACCAAGAGGATGGGGCTGACAGGAAGCAATAACAAGAGGATGAAACTGACAGTAAACAATACCGAGAGGATGGAACTGACAGTAAACAATACCGAGAGGATGGAACGGACAGTAAACAATACCAAGAGGATGGAACGGACAGTAAACAATACCAAGAGGATGGAACGGACAGTAAACAATACCAAGAGGATGGGACTGACTGTAAACAATACC
>NW_013911553.1:0-232 GCF_000517525.1 Limulus polyphemus | reverse complement strand
AACGTAGTACTGATACAAAACGCAAAACGTTCCATAACTCCTTTAAAACAAAGAGTAGGAAGGTAAAACTCTGCATATTACTACACAACGATAAAGTGTACCTACATACTAAATTTGGTGAAGAATCATCAATTTAGGACCCTATGGTAACAAGATATCGAAAAAGAATCAGTAACCAAAAGCTTCACTGCAGTACACATACGCTTTCAGAAACGCCAATAAAAGAGTAACA
>NW_013911552.1:0-232 GCF_000517525.1 Limulus polyphemus | reverse complement strand
AAGTGTAAAAGACCAACATTAAACATTTTTAGATATTAACGACATTTAAACAGGTAGCAACATACCAGTGTCATAGATTAAAATCAAACAACAGTAGATATTAACGGCATTTAAACAGGTAGTAACATACCAGTGTCAAAGATCAACATTAAACAACAGTATATATTAACGACATTTAAACAGGTAGTAACATACCAATGTACAAAGACCAACATTAAACAACAGTAGATAT
>NW_013911551.1:0-232 GCF_000517525.1 Limulus polyphemus | reverse complement strand
TGACAGAAACTACATATTACAGTTAATTCTAACGTGTGACAGAAACTACATATTACAGTTAATTCTAACGTGTGACAGAAACTACATATTACAGTTAATTCTAATGCGTGACAGAAACTACATATTACAGTTAATTCTAATGCGTGACAGAAACTACATATTACAGTTAATTCTAAAGCCTGACAGAAACTACATATTACAATTAATTTTAACGCCTGACAGAAACTACATA
>NW_013911550.1:0-231 GCF_000517525.1 Limulus polyphemus | reverse complement strand
CTTCGGTAAGAATTTTTACGGAAAATTAACGAACGAACGGAGACGTAACAATATATTTTTTAACTTTCTTGTACGAGGTTCGTGGACTACGCCTTGTAGACAACTTTTACCCTTAAAGTAGTTTCCACAGTTCGATTTACAATATGAAACCTATGTTATAATGAAATGACAGAAAGAAGAATATTGTTGCGTCAGCGAGGTCACGTGACTAGTGTTACTCCACCTGCTTTC
>NW_013911549.1:0-231 GCF_000517525.1 Limulus polyphemus | reverse complement strand
GATCCGTCCAAATGGAACGACGTACTGGTACAAAACGCAAAACCTTCCATAACTCCTTTAAAACAAACAGTAGGAAGGTAAAACTCCACATATTACTACGCAACGTTAAATTGTACCTACATACCAAATTTGGTGAAGAATCATCAATTTAGGACCCTCTGGTAACAAGAAATCGAAAACCAATCAGTAACCAAAAAGCTTCACTGCAATAAAAAAAATACGCTTTCAGAT
>NW_013911548.1:0-743 GCF_000517525.1 Limulus polyphemus | reverse complement strand
TAGGTGTAACTCTAGTTACCGAATTTATAACCACCATTCTGTTACACCTAAGTTTTCATGGAGTAGTTGTACCGAGTAAGGCTAAAGAAGAGAATGGTAGTTATAAATTCTATAGCTAGAGTTACACCTAGGTGTTCATGGAGTAGATATACCAAGTATGGTTAAAAATGTATAGTTACCGAATTTATAATCATCATACTCATCTTTAGCCTTACTTTGGAATAACTTCTCCATGAACACCTATGTGTAACTCTAGTTACTGAATGTGTAACCCCATACTCATCTTTAACGTTTTTTATTACAACATCTCCACGAACATCTAGGCGTAGCTCTAGTTACCGAATTTACAACCACCATACTCATCATTGGCCTTACTAGGAACAACAGTAAGGCCAATGATGAGTATGGTGGTTGTAAATTCGGTAACTAGAGCTACGCCTAGATGTTCGTGGAGAGTTGTAAATTCGGTAACTAGAGATACGCCTAGGTGTTCGTGGAGATGTTGTACCTAACCATACTCATCTTTAGCCTTACTTGGTATAACTACTCCATGAACACCTAGGTGTAACTCTAGTTACAGAATTTATAACCACCATACTCATCTTTAGTCTTATTTCGTAAAACTACTCAATGAACACCTAGGTGTAACAATAGTTAACGAATTTATAACCACCATACTCTTCTTCAGTCATTACTTGGTACACATACTCCATTAATACTTAGGTGTAACTCTAGTTACAGAA
>NW_013911547.1:0-231 GCF_000517525.1 Limulus polyphemus | reverse complement strand
AACAACGGATGTTCTATATATAGTATTGTTGCGTCAGCGAGTCACGTGACCACTGTGGCGCTCTCTAGTTTCTAGAACTATCTTGTTCTTTCGGGAATGCTCTAGTAATTGCTCGATGTAGGGTGGGCTGGTATATATAAAGGAGGGGAATGTGAGGTGGGTAGATAGATAGTGAGTAATTGAACTGCAGTCACACGGTATTGTTGAAGATAACGTTCGTTCGTTACAGTG
>NW_013911546.1:0-244 GCF_000517525.1 Limulus polyphemus | reverse complement strand
TTGTGTCTATACTAGTTGTGTTGATATAACAACCACTCCATACTGTTGTCCTATAGTTCTGGCTTTCCTTGTGTCTATACTAGCTGTATTGATATAACAACCACTCCATACTGTTGTCCTATAGTTCTGGTTTCCTTGTGTATATACTAGCTGTGTTGATATATCAACCACCCCATACTGTTGTCCTATAGTTTTGGCTTTCCTTGTGGCTATACTAGCTATGTTGATATAACAACCACTCCAT
>NW_013911545.1:0-289 GCF_000517525.1 Limulus polyphemus | reverse complement strand
TTGAAACTGATTAAATACAGTGTGTGTAGAATTTAAGAAGTACGTATATTGAAACAAGTTACAAGTTTTTGATTTTAAATCTTTGTTTAATATTGAAAAAATATTTAAAAATGGAGCATCATTTATAAATATTTCTAGTAAATTACTACTTAAACAACAGCCACTTTCATATAATTCACTTTATCTTTTTTCCAAATATTAACTTTAAATCTACATTTTTTACAATAAAATTGCCTATATGTTGAATACAGTAATATCTAAAAACTGAAAGTGTTTCAAATTGACAAAT
>NW_013911544.1:0-231 GCF_000517525.1 Limulus polyphemus | reverse complement strand
AGATCAACAGATGCTGCAACACTTTCTAGTAATATGGTCTTTGTTGTTTCCAACCGTCATTTTATCGAAGTTAACCACACACTTCCTTGGTATAAAATAGCCCAATCCTAATATGCATTGGTCTTTAATGTCAGTCAAGTATACTTTCTGTCTGTTCTTCATGCCCATGAGCTCAATAGTTACCCACACTGGTCCCCGAAACCTCGCACAATGTCCTGTCACACCAAAGAG
>NW_013911543.1:0-232 GCF_000517525.1 Limulus polyphemus | reverse complement strand
CGGGTCGTTCTGCTGCGGCTTCGGGATTGGCGTCAGCCTGCCTAGCGGCTCTAGGACGTGTGCCACCCTCATCCGTAGTCGTATCTACCCCAGCAGTAGCCATAATTGCCTAATTCTAACTTATTTCTAACTTATGCTACTTCGACGGATTTTCTTACTTTTTCCGTCTTTCTTTATTCTAACCAACCTTTTGTTAGCTACTCCAAAAATCCTCGAGACTGCGCTAGCTGAA
>NW_013911542.1:0-230 GCF_000517525.1 Limulus polyphemus | reverse complement strand
GTTACTTATTTTTAACCTTTAATAGTGAAATAATGTTTTTCGTCAATGCTATAATGTCTCAATTTTGAGTTTTCCGACCAAATAAGAACTATAAATATCTTTCATATTAATTATGGGTAAAAAAAACACTTTTTTCCATTTTCAAAAGAAATTCATATTTTCACCAAAAACCATATTTTTTCACAAATTTTGAAAAAAAATTGTTTTTCTTCATATTTCAATACAAAGAT
>NW_013911541.1:0-232 GCF_000517525.1 Limulus polyphemus | reverse complement strand
CAGGAAAATCTAATTTTTCGTCAAATTTGTACAATTTCAAAAGCTATAGCCTTGGTAGTTTCGACGATAAAATCAATTTTTTGAAATAGAGACAAATGTGCGTATTTTAAGTCATCATTGACCGTACAATACCGGTCAGGGATTATTTCGTAGAAACGCTTTAAATTCACACACTATGTCTGTAAAAAAGAACATTACGTCGTTTCTAAAGTTAAAAAAAAAATTTCTCTAA
>NW_013911540.1:0-230 GCF_000517525.1 Limulus polyphemus | reverse complement strand
ACATCATCTGACTACCAATACAGTATATAAACCAACTATTATACAGTTTATCAATTTGCTACATCATCTGACTACCGATACAGTATATAAACCAACTATTATACAGTGTATCAATTTGCTACATCATCTGACTACCTATACAGTATATAAACCAATGTGTATCAATTTGCTACATCAACTGACTACCAATACAGTATATAAACCAACTATTATACAGTTTATCAATTTGC
>NW_013911539.1:0-232 GCF_000517525.1 Limulus polyphemus | reverse complement strand
ATCTTTTTGATATGCGAAAAATCTTTATGCAGCTGTATATGCAAAGGTTCCAAAACTGAGAGTACACTATAGTAATCATGCTTCGAATCCCCACTAGTTACGTGATCATAATGTATTTGATCAAAGTCAGTCTGTTGCCTTCCATTTGCAACATCTGCATCCGGATTCAAAGTTGAAAGCATTGGAACTATTGTACCATGCCAACTCAATCCACGTTTTCCAATATGCTCTA
>NW_013911538.1:0-232 GCF_000517525.1 Limulus polyphemus | reverse complement strand
CAATAAGAAGACACAAGATTTAACGATACTGTGTACTGTCAATAAGAAGACACAAGATATAACGATACTGTGTATTGTCAATAAGAAGACACAAGATTTAACTATACTGTGTACTTTCAATAAGAAGACATAAGATTTAACAATACTGTGTACTCTCAATAGGAAGACACAAGATTTAACAATACTGTAAACTGTCAATAAGAAGACACAAAATTTAACGATACTGTGTACT
>NW_013911537.1:0-230 GCF_000517525.1 Limulus polyphemus | reverse complement strand
GAGTGGGAGTTTAGTTGCAAAGGATTAGCCTACCACAGAGTGGGAGTTTAGTTGCAAATGATTAGTCTACCAGAGAGTGGGAGTTTAGTTGCAAATGATTAGTCTACCAGAGAGTAGGTATTTAGATGCAAAGGGTTAGCCTACCAGAGAGTGGGAGTATAGTTGCAAAGGATAAGCCTACCAGAGAATGGGAGTTTAGTTGCAAAGGGTTAGTCTTCCAGAGAGTGGGA
>NW_013911536.1:0-231 GCF_000517525.1 Limulus polyphemus | reverse complement strand
AGATGGATAGTGGCTGGTAGGCTTTTAATTACAGATGGATAGTGGCTGGTAGGTCTTTTAATACAGATGGATAGTGGCTGGTAGGTCTTTTAATTACAGATGGATAGTGGCTGGTAGGTCTTTTAATACAGATGGATAGTGGCTGGTAGGTCTTTTAATACAGATGGATAGTGGCTGGTAAGTCTTTTAATACAGATGGATAGTGGCTGGAAAGTCTTTTAATACAGATTG
>NW_013911535.1:0-231 GCF_000517525.1 Limulus polyphemus | reverse complement strand
ATTCATAGTACACAATACTGTTAAATCTTGTGTCTTCTTATTGACAGTACACAGTATCGTTAAATCTTGTGTCTTCTTATTGACAGTACAAAGTATCGTTAAATCTTGTGTCTTCTTATTGATAGTACACAGTATTGCTAAATCGTGTGTCTTCTTATTGACAGTACACAGTATCGTTAAATCTTGTGTCTTCTTATTCACAGTACACAGTATCGTTAAATCTTGTGTCTT
>NW_013911534.1:0-232 GCF_000517525.1 Limulus polyphemus | reverse complement strand
GGTGATCTGAGTGCAAAACGTGCTTATGTTTGTATGTTTATTAAAAAAAAATATTACAAAAAATGGCGTAATAATCCTTAATTGTCAATTTTGTCATTAAATACTTCACCAAATACAAAATAAATAGCATCATGACATTTCTTGTAAATAACTGGTTAATATGAAGTTATTTTTGAAATTTGTAAGTTCAACTGTTTGGTTTCCTATAGCGAACAAAATAAACAAAGTTTCC
>NW_013911533.1:0-232 GCF_000517525.1 Limulus polyphemus | reverse complement strand
TCTCTAAAGCCATCCAAGTAGTGTGCTGTTGCTAGTGGTAGGGCAAATAGGATTTTAGGTTGTATGTACAGAAATATTGAATACAAGTTTAAAGAGGTTATAATTTCCTTGTACAGGTCACTGGTTAGGCCACATTTGGAATATTGTGTTCAGTCTCGGGCTCCTTACCTTAGAAAAAACATTGAATGGTTGGAAATAGTTCAGAGAAGGGTTACTAGAATGGTGCCTGGGC
>NW_013911532.1:0-232 GCF_000517525.1 Limulus polyphemus | reverse complement strand
AACATTGTTGTATGTAGTATAACATACGTCAGTTCTATTATCTCAAGTTAAGATTGTTGTATGTAGTATAACATACGTCAGCTCTATTATCTCAAGTTAAGATTGTTGTATGTAGTATAACATACGTCAGTTCTATTATCTCAAGTTAAGATTGTTGTATGTAGTATAACATACGTCAGCTCTATTATCTCAAGTTAACATTGTTGTATGTAGTATAACATATGTCAGCTCT
>NW_013911531.1:0-509 GCF_000517525.1 Limulus polyphemus | reverse complement strand
ATTCTTGGATATGGAACATGTAGTGTGGATGACATATTATAATATATTCTTGGATATGGAACATGTAGTGTGGATGACATATAATATATTCTCCTATTCTTGGATATGGAACATGTAGTGTGGACGACATATTAAGAATATGGAACATGTAGTGTGGATGACATATTATAATATATTCTTGGATATGGAACATGTAGTGTGGATGACATATAATATATTCTCCTATTCTTGGATATGGAACATGTAGTGTGGATGACATATAATATATTCTTGGATATGGAACATGTAGTGTGGACGACATATAATATATTCTCCTATTCTTGGATATGGAACATGTAGTGTGGATGACATATTATAATATATTCTTGGATATGGAACATGTAGTGTGGACGACATATTATAATATATTCTCCTATTCTTGGATATGGAACATGTAGTGTGGGTGACATATTATAATATATTCTCCTATTCTTGGATATGGAACATGTAGTGTGGATGACATATTATAA
>NW_013911530.1:0-235 GCF_000517525.1 Limulus polyphemus | reverse complement strand
CCTGTCAATAAGAAGACAGAAGATTTAACGATACTGTGCACTGTCAATAAAAAGACACAAGTTTAACGATACTGTGCACTGTCAATAAGAAGACACAAGATTTAACTATACTGAGTACTGTCAATAAGAAGACACAAGATTTAACAATAATGTGTACTCTCAATTAGAAGACACACGATTTAGAAATACTGTGTACTATCCCCAAAAAGACACAAGATTTAACGATACTATGTAC
>NW_013911529.1:0-232 GCF_000517525.1 Limulus polyphemus | reverse complement strand
ATTAAACACAAGGCTAGACAATATATAATCCGTTTTTTATTATTAAACACAATGCTAGACAATATATAATCCGTTTTTTATTATTAAACACAAGGCTAGATAGTATGTAATCCGTTTGTTTATTATTAAACACAAGGCTAGACAATATATAATCCGTTTGTTTATTATTAAACACAAGGCTAGACAATATATAATCCGTTTGTTTATTATTAAACACAAGGCTAGACAGTAT
>NW_013911528.1:0-232 GCF_000517525.1 Limulus polyphemus | reverse complement strand
ATGAATGCACAATGGTGCACAAAAAATCGCTCGAGGCTCTTGATCGATCATTGCAAGATTTGCGTGGAAACATCAGACCATTTGGGGACGAATTAATATTGCTTGCAGGAAATTTCAGGCAAACATTACCTGTAATTCCTCGATCGACACCAGCGGACGAAATAAATGCTTGCCTGAAATACTCTACTTTGTGGCGACACGTAAAGACGTTAAAATTAACTACAAATATGCA
>NW_013911527.1:0-232 GCF_000517525.1 Limulus polyphemus | reverse complement strand
ATTGTATTACAAGTCACAGGATGCCTCACTGATTCCTTGATACTTAGCTCAGTATTGTATTACAAGTCACAGGATGCCTCACTGATTTCTTGATACTTAGCTCAGCATTGTATTACAAGTCACAGATGTCTCACTGATTTCTTGATACTTAGCTCAGCATTGTATTACAAGTCACAGGATGCCTCACTGATTCCTTGATACTTAGGTCAGTATTGTATTACAAGTCACAGAA
>NW_013911526.1:0-232 GCF_000517525.1 Limulus polyphemus | reverse complement strand
TTTTGAGCATTGATCACTGTTATTAAAAAGAATAAAAATATCATCCACATACCTTCTGTATAGAACAGGTCTAAAGTTAACTGGACAGGTGTCAAGCCATTCCTGTTCGTAATGAGAGAGAAATGCATTGGCTAAAGTTGAACCTAGTGGAGAGCCCATCGCAACGCCATCTATTTGTTCATGCAAGGTGTTGTTGAACAGGAAATGTGAATTTTTAGTGGTAAGATCCACC
>NW_013911525.1:0-232 GCF_000517525.1 Limulus polyphemus | reverse complement strand
TTGTGATATACTATTTCAAATCTTCTGACACAGAGTAAGATTAGTAATAGCTAAATCGTGCTTACGATGGAATATTTCACGTCTTCTGACACAAAGTAATAGTAGAAACAGCTATAACAGTGGTAATAACTATATTGTGCTTGTGATGGACTATTTCACGTCTTCTGATACAGATTAACATTGGTAATAGATATATCGTGCTTGTGATGGACTATTTGACGTCGTCTGACAC
>NW_013911524.1:0-384 GCF_000517525.1 Limulus polyphemus | reverse complement strand
GGGGTAATAATATAACAAGTCTTTAAACAAGTTCATATTCTTAGGGTTTATAATGAGCTTGTTATATTATTACCTTATTATAAACCCCAAGAACACGAACTTGTTTAAAGACTTGTTATATGATTACCTTGTTACAAACCCTAAGATTATGAAAATGTCTAAATATTTATTATAATATTTTTTAATTATAAACCGCAAGAATATGAACTTGTTTAAAGATTTGTTATAATATTACCTTATTATAAACCCCGACAATATGAACCTATTTCAAGACTTGTTATATTTTTCAGTAATAATATAACAAGTCTTTAAACAAGTTCGTGTTCTTGTGGTTTATAATAAGGTAATAATATAACAAGTCTTTAAACAAGTTCATATTCTTGC
>NW_013911523.1:0-573 GCF_000517525.1 Limulus polyphemus | reverse complement strand
TAAGTGTGTCGAATACAGAGGGAGCGTATTGAATACAGAACGAATGTATTGAGAACAGTAAGTGTGTCGAATACAGAGGGAGCGTATTGAATACAGAACGAATGTATTGAGAACAGTTAGTGTGTCGAATACAGAGGGAGCGTATTGAATACAGAACGAATGTATTGAGAACAGTTAGTGTATCGAATACAGTGTTAGCGTATTGAATACAGAACGAATGTATTGAGAACAGTTAGTGTGTCGAATACAGAGGGAGCGTATTGAATACAGAACGAATGTATTGAGAACAGTTAGTGTATCGAATACAGAGGGAGCGTATTGAATACAGAACGAATGTAGTGAGAACAGTTAGTGTGTCGAATACAGAGGGAGCGTATTGAATACAGAACGAATGTATTGAGAACAGTTAGTGTATCGAATACAGAGGGAGCGTATTGAATACAGAACGAATGTAGTGAGAACAGTTAGTGTGTCAAATACAGAGGGAGCGTATTGAATACAGAACGAATGTATTGAGAACAGTTAGTGTATCGAATACAGAGGGAGCGTATTGAATACAGAACGAATGTAGTG
>NW_013911522.1:0-231 GCF_000517525.1 Limulus polyphemus | reverse complement strand
TTTAGTGTTGTACCTACTGACCAGATTTACTTGTTAAATATGCCAATATTCTGTATCACATTTAGTGTACCTACTGACCAGATTTACTGTTTAGTTTATTGATTACCACACTGACATGTTACAACAATCATTGTTATGTTCCATTTTCTAGTGTTTTTACTGACAGATTCTCTTGTTAAATATTTCACTTTCCTATCTCATGCTTGGTGTGTTTACATGTTAAAGATTTCA
>NW_013911521.1:0-230 GCF_000517525.1 Limulus polyphemus | reverse complement strand
ACCACAATACTCATCCTCTAAATGTGGCTAACACCACAATACTTATATTCTAAATGTGTCTAACACACCACAATACTCATCCTCTAAACGTGTCTAACAAACCACAATACCCATCCTCTAAAAGTAGTCTAACACACCACAATACTCATCCTCTAAACGTGTCTAACACACCACAATACTCATCCATTAAACGTGTCTAACACACCACAATACTCATCTTCTAAACGTGG
>NW_013911520.1:0-232 GCF_000517525.1 Limulus polyphemus | reverse complement strand
ATATAACCACCATACTCAACTTTAGCCTTACTTGGTACAACAACTCCATCAACACCTAGGTGTAACTATAGTTACTGAATGTGTAACCCATACTCATCTTTAGCGTTATTTGGTACAACAACTCCACGAACACCTAGGTGTAGCTTTAGTTACCGAATTTATAACCACCATACTCATCTTTAGCCTTACTTGGAACAACTACTCCATGAACACATAGGTGTAACTCTAGTTA
>NW_013911519.1:0-230 GCF_000517525.1 Limulus polyphemus | reverse complement strand
TGAAGTTTGTGTACACTTATCTGAACGTTGGAGTTAGTAGCTCAGAAGGATAGGCGTTGTAAACACGACGACTAACTCTGAAGTTTCTGTACACTTATCTGAACGTTAGAGTTAGTAGCTTCAGAAGGATAGGCGTTGTAAACACGACAACTAACTCTAAAGTTTCTGTACACTTATCTGAACGTTAGAGTTAGTAGCGTCAGAAGGATAGGCGTTGTAAACACGACAAA
>NW_013911518.1:0-252 GCF_000517525.1 Limulus polyphemus | reverse complement strand
CAGTTATATGTAGTGGATTCCAGGAACAATATGTAGCATGTTTGGTCAGTTATATGTAGTGGATTCAGGAACAGTATGTACCATGTTTGGTCAGTTATATGTAATGGATTCAGGAACAATATGTAGCATGTTTGGTCAGTTATATGTAGTGGATTCAGGAACAATATGTAGCATATTTGGTCAGTTATATGTAGTGGATTTAGGATCAATATGTAGCATGTTTGGTCAGTTATATGTAGTGGATTTAGGATC
>NW_013911517.1:0-350 GCF_000517525.1 Limulus polyphemus | reverse complement strand
AACATACACACTTTACAGTAAGCACCAGATATAGTATACAGGTAAAGCTCCTTCAGTATACCTGTATACTATATCTGGTGCTTACTGTAAAGTGTGTATCTAAAGCTCCTTCAGTATGGGATACACACTTTACAGTAAGCACCAGATATAGTATACAGGTATACTGAAGAAGCTGTACATACACACTTTACAGTAAGTACCATATATAGTATACAGGTATACTGAAGGAGCTTTAGATACACACTTTACAGTAAGCACCAGATATAGTATACAGGTATACTGAAGGAGCTGTAGATACACACTTTACAGTAAGCACCAGATATAGTATACAGGTATACTGAAGGAGCTGT
>NW_013911516.1:0-232 GCF_000517525.1 Limulus polyphemus | reverse complement strand
ATATTGTTATATCTTTCTTTTCTTACTGACAGTACACAGTATAGTTGAATCTTGTGTATTCTTATTGACAGTACACAGTATAGTTAAATCTTGTGTCTTCTTATTGACAGTACACAGTATCGTTAAATCTTATGTCTTCTTATTGACAGTACACAGTATCGTTAAATCTTGTGTCTTCTTATTGACAGTACACAGTATTGTTAAATCTTGTGTCTTCTTATTTAGAGTACAC
>NW_013911515.1:0-409 GCF_000517525.1 Limulus polyphemus | reverse complement strand
ATTTGGCAGAAGCCCATGTTTTGATACAAATACGTGTTCTGGTAGTGACCTACACAGTTCGTAGAAACCCATGTTTTGATACAAATACGTGTTCTGGTAGTGACCTACACAGTTCGTAGAAACCCATGTTTTGATACAAATACGTGTTCTGGTAGTGACCTACACAGTTGGTAGAAAAGTTGGTAGAAACCCATGTTTTGATACAAATACGTGTTCTGGTAGTGACCTACACAGTTGGTAGAAGCCCATGTTTTGATACAAATATGTGTTTTGGTAGTAACCTACACAGTTGGTAGAAACCCATGTTTTGATACAAATACTTGTTCTGGTAGTGACCTACACAATTGGTAGAAGTCCATGTTTTGATACAAATACGTGTTCTGGTAGTAACCTACACAGTTGGTAGAAA
>NW_013911514.1:0-232 GCF_000517525.1 Limulus polyphemus | reverse complement strand
GTGTAACGACTACTTAGTAAACTTCTCTAACGACTACTTAGTAAACTTCTCTAACGACTACTTAGTAAACTTCTGTATCGACTACTTAGTAAACTTCTGTAACAACTACTTAGTAAACTTCTTTAACGACTATTTAGTAAACTTCTTTAACGACTACTTAGTAAACTTCTTTAACGACTACTTAGTAAACTTGTGTAACGACTATTTAGTAAACTTCTGTAACGACTACTTA
>NW_013911513.1:0-343 GCF_000517525.1 Limulus polyphemus | reverse complement strand
AACAAATTATGATCAACTTAACCAGGAAACTAAAGAAGTAAAGTAGACACGATCAGCAGAAGCAACTATTATAAGGCTTAAAAACAGACAATACATGAAAATTATGATCAATTAAAGAAGTAGAGTAGACATGATCAGCAGAAGCAACAATTATAAGGCTTAAAAAACAGACAATACATAAAAATTATGATCACCTTAACCAGGAAATTAAAGAAGTAGAGTAGACATGATCAGCAGAAGCAACAATTATAAGGCTTAAAAAACAGACAATACATGAAAATTATGATCAACTTAACCAGGAAATTAAAGTAAAGTAGACACGATCAGCAGAAGCAACTATTAT
>NW_013911512.1:0-251 GCF_000517525.1 Limulus polyphemus | reverse complement strand
GTTGATGTGTTAAAATAACAGACCATTACATATAGATAGAACACATTCTGTTGATGTGTTGAAATAACAGACCATTACATATAGATAGAACACATTTTGTTGATGTGTTAAAATAACAGACCACTACATATATATAGAACACATTTTGTTGATGTGTTAAAATAACAGACCACTACATATAAAGAACACATTTTGTTGATGTGTTAAAATAACAGACCACTACATATAGATAGAACACATTCTGTTGATGT
>NW_013911511.1:0-232 GCF_000517525.1 Limulus polyphemus | reverse complement strand
GAAGGATACAATAAAAACTCAATTCACGCAGACTCAACCACCACTAAACCACTCTTCAACAACGATTGACTTCTTCTAAACGAAGACCACGAAACCCAGACACGCATCTACAAGAAAGCCTGGAGAACCCAGACAGAAGAACAGCCTGTCGACAACTTTCGCAGATTCCTTCGCTCATCATCCAGACAGTCTCATTCACTCTACGATTACAGGACAGATTCCGCGTTCGACG
>NW_013911510.1:0-232 GCF_000517525.1 Limulus polyphemus | reverse complement strand
TTGTGTACTGTCAGTAAGAAGATACAAGATTTATAAATACTGTGTACTATCAATAAGAACACACAAGATTTAACAATACTGTGTACTGTCAATAAGAAGACACACTATTCAACGATAATGTGTACTGTCAGTAAGAAAACACAAGATTTAACAATAATGTGTCCTGTCAATAAGAAGACACAAGATTTAACAATACTGTGTACTGTCAATAAGAAGACACAAGAGTTAACGA
>NW_013911509.1:0-232 GCF_000517525.1 Limulus polyphemus | reverse complement strand
GTTCTGCATTAACCTTCCTTCAAGTATAAATGAATTATATTGTGCATAGATTCATTGTGTACCGGTATATGTTGTAATGAAATTTTAATACCATGTACCATGAAAATTTTAAGAACATCTGAATTATTAGTACATCCTTTACCTTCTATGATAAATTACTTGTTTTTACGCTGTAAATGTGGTATGTATAAATGTATATTTATATAATCACAACAATATTTTAACTATTCTG
>NW_013911508.1:0-232 GCF_000517525.1 Limulus polyphemus | reverse complement strand
GTTTGACCAGGAACCTTTACAAAGTTCGAACATTACAAATTGTTTAACTTTAGTGGATTCACATTGGACATTAGTACTTTTATGAAAACATTACCTAACGTCATCGGTGGAAACTCAATCTTATTGAGGGTATGAACAATGAAGACTACATGGCTAGCTAGCTTCCTGTTAATTAAGTGAATTGTGCCTACGTCAACTCGAAATTAACTCGCTCATTGTGAACCCTCAATAA
>NW_013911507.1:0-660 GCF_000517525.1 Limulus polyphemus | reverse complement strand
TTTCTAGTATTACTTAAGCCAATAAAAGAGTAACATAAAGCGACCACAAAAATCGTAATTATACGCCTTTAGGCGTGTACTGCAGTGAAGCTTTTGGTTACTGATTGTTTCTAAACAAGAAATCGAACTATCAATTCGGGACCCTCTGGCTATGCATGTAACTGCTCAACGATAAAGTGTACCTAAATCCCAAAATTGGAGAAGAACCTTCATATTAAATTTGAAGAAGATTCGTCTAGATGGGACGAAGTAGAAGCACAAAACGCTAAAACCTTCCATAACTCCCTTAAAACGAATAGTAGGAAGGTGAAAAAAACTAGAAAGTTAGAATTTTGTGTGTAGATGCTCAAGGTTTCCACGAGGCAAACCAATAAAAGAGTAACATAAAACGACCACAAGAATCGTAAAAGTAAAATTGGAGAAGAACTGGCATGTAGGTACACTTTATCTTTGAGCAATTACATGCATAGTTTCACCTTCCTACTAATCGTTTTAAGGGAGTGATGGAAGGTTTTGCGTTTTGTACCGGTACTTCGTCCCATTTATACGAATCTTCTTCAAATTTCATGTGAAGGTTCGTGGAAATCTTGAGCATTTACCATCAAAATTCTAACTTTCTAGTATTTTAATTACGAGTTTTGTGCTCGCTTTATGTTACTC
>NW_013911506.1:0-284 GCF_000517525.1 Limulus polyphemus | reverse complement strand
AGTTTACTGGAGGAAACAATGTGTGCTAATTAACCTTCAGTAAACTGTGATTAAACAGTGTGTGCTAAGTAACAAAATTACAGTTTACTGAAGGAAACACTGTGTGCTAAGTAAAAAATTACAGTTTACTGAAGGAAACAGTGTATGCTAAGTAAAAAATCAGTTTACTGAAGGAAACAGTGTGCTAATTTAAAAAATCAGTTTACTGAAGGAACAGTGTGTGCTAATTAAAAAATCATTACAGTTTACTGAAGGAAACAGTGTGTGCTAATTTAAAAAATCAC
>NW_013911505.1:0-232 GCF_000517525.1 Limulus polyphemus | reverse complement strand
GAGTACCTGACTCTCCTAGGTCACAAAGACCTAAATTCCGATCAGGAGAGAGGTGTGCGAATATGTTTGCGCGTTCCTTGTAATATTTTTGTTTCATTTTGTCATCACAGAAACAGATGTTAGCAGAACACTGTAATTAAAAAATACGTTATCAAAAGCAACAACATGCAATTCTGAGACTAACATCAATAATCCAAGTATTGCGATGACGACAAACTACATCTCCCGATGG
>NW_013911504.1:0-226 GCF_000517525.1 Limulus polyphemus | reverse complement strand
AGTATACATCTATTTATAATTAAATTTTTTGTTTTATTGCCCTTTGAACCATATCTAACTATTATCCACACCATTATAAGTTGTGCAGCTCACATTATACTAACGAATTACATTACCCAAGAGCTACTATGAGCTTCTCACGTGTGTGTGCCTCATGAAAAATTTTTATTATATTATTATTATTATTTGTTTTACCAAATAAAATCTTAACTAACCTAAAAGGATC
>NW_013911503.1:0-339 GCF_000517525.1 Limulus polyphemus | reverse complement strand
AATAACGCTAAAGATGAGTATCGTGGTTATAAATTCGGTAACTAGAGTTACACCTAGGTGTTTGTGGAGTGGTTTACCAAATAACGCTAACGATGAGTATGGTGGTTAACCTAGGACTTCGTGGAGTTGTTGTACAAAATAAGGCTAAAGATGAGTATGGTGGTTACAAATTCGGTAACTAGAGTTACACCTAGGTGTTCATGGAGTAGTTGTACCAAGTAAGGCTAAAGATGAGTATGATGGTTATAAATTCGGTAACTATAGTTACACCTAGGTATTTATGGAGTAGTTGTACCAAGTAATGCTAGATATGAGTATGGTGGTTATAAATTCGGTAAC
>NW_013911502.1:0-231 GCF_000517525.1 Limulus polyphemus | reverse complement strand
ATACAGTTTGTTCTTACCAGTTCAGAGTGATGATACAGTTTGCTCTTACCAGTTCAGAGTGATGATACAGTTTGTTCTTACCAGTTCAGAGTGATGATACAGTTTGCTCTTACCAGTTCAGAGTGATGATACAGTTTGTTCTTACCAGTTCAGAGTGATGATACAGTTTGCTCTTACCAGTTCAGAGTGATGATACAGTTTGCTCTTACCAGTTCAGAGTGATGATAAACT
>NW_013911501.1:0-230 GCF_000517525.1 Limulus polyphemus | reverse complement strand
ACAGTACACAGTATCGTTAAATCTAGTGTCTTCTTATTGACAGTACACAGTATCGTTAAATCTTGTGTCTTCTTTTTGACAGTACACAGTATCGTTAAATCTTGTGTTTTCTTACTGACAGTATACATTATCGTTGAATATTTTGTCTTCTTTATGACAGTACACAGTATCGTTAAATCTAGTGTCTTTTTATTGACAGTACACAGTATCGTTAAATTTTAGTGTTATTC
>NW_013911500.1:0-232 GCF_000517525.1 Limulus polyphemus | reverse complement strand
GAAGTTATTCTATGTGAAGTTATTCTATCCGAAGTTATTCTATCCGAAGTTACTCTATCTGAAGTTACTCTATCTGAAGTTATTCTATGTGAAGTTATTCTATCTGAAGTTACTCTATATGAAGTTACTCTATCTGAAGTTATTCTATCTGAAGTTATTCTATCCGAAGTTATTCTATCCGAAGTTACTCTATCTGAAGTTATTCTATCTGAAGTTATTCTATTTGAAGTTA
>NW_013911499.1:0-232 GCF_000517525.1 Limulus polyphemus | reverse complement strand
ATAATTACATTTTAGTTATGAGGAGAGAAGATACATGTTACCGTATACAGATGTTACGGATTTCACGAATAATATCAAACAATATGAGTAGGTTATAATTATGAAAAATTCAACATTATATGAAATTAAATTATTATTACAAAATCCACGAGCAGGAATGGGTCACAGATATCTTAGTATCAGTGAATTTTTGAGCAAAGTTTTGATAAAACTGTTATATTTATATATATAT
>NW_013911498.1:0-413 GCF_000517525.1 Limulus polyphemus | reverse complement strand
AAGTAAGTACAAAGCTATATAATTTCTAGCGTCATAAGTCCGCATACTTACGGCTGTCCAACTATTAGAATAAGAGTGTAAAATTTTTCACTTTACACAAGATATTCTAAGCATTTATGACCAATAAAATGAAAAAAAAATTCGAGCACTTTGAGCGTTTATTTTATGTTAAAAACTTGGGAACTTTATTTATTCATAACCATGATTTTAGAGGTTTTTTTCTGGTGCTTTCTGAAGACTTTAAATTTAAAAATATTAATAATTAAGAATAACTATAACCAATAATACAAAGGATCTCGCGGGTTATATATAATGATGAGAAGAGTGTAACTACGAGCATTTAACCCAGTTTCTAGAGTTATAAGTCCTCAGACTTACTGGTGTGCTACTACGGGATCTAATGTTGTTCAATG
>NW_013911497.1:0-229 GCF_000517525.1 Limulus polyphemus | reverse complement strand
GCCCAATAATGCATAATTTCATTTGATAAACACGTTTAGATTGAATGGTAATTTATAATCAGTCACAAGAACGTCGAATCTGAATCACTTGAAAAAAACAACGGGGGTGGCTTAACTTTTTTCCTAGGTGTATATATAATGAATGTTAAACAATAAACAGGAATGACACACACACATATAATGAATGTTAAACAATAAACAGGAATGACACACACACACACACACATAT
>NW_013911496.1:0-232 GCF_000517525.1 Limulus polyphemus | reverse complement strand
CCTCTAATCGTTAAAATTCTAGACACTGTTTTAATGTCAACGTGTTTGATGTTATTCGTCTTATCGTTAATATTCTAGACACTGTTTCGATGTCAACGTGTTTGGTTTGATGTTATTCCTCTAATCGTTAAAATTCTAGACAATGTTTTAATGTCAACGTGTTTGATGTTATTCGTCTTATCGTTAAAATTCTAGACACTGTTTCGATGTCAACGTATTTAGTTTGATGTTA
>NW_013911495.1:0-498 GCF_000517525.1 Limulus polyphemus | reverse complement strand
CTTCAACTGTGACGTAAAGAAACAGCTGTTGGGTGATACGTCAGTTGTGATGTAAAGAAACAACTGTTGCTAATACTTCAACTGTGACGTAAAGAAGCAGCTGTTGGTGATACTTCAACTGTGAGTGACGTAAAGAAACAGCTGTTGGTGATACGTCAGCTGTGACATAAAGAAGCAGGTGTTGGGTGATACGTCAACTGTGATGTAAAGAAGCAGCTGTTGGTGATACGTCAGCTGCGATGTAAAGAAACAGCTGTTGGTGATACGTCAACTGTGACGTAAAGAAACAGCTGTTGGTGATACTTCAACTGTGACGTAAGAAGCAGCTGTTGGTGATACTTCAACTGTGATGTAAAGAAGCAGCTGTTGGTGATACATCAGCTGTGATGTAAAGAAGCAGCTGTTGGTGATACGTCAGCTGTGATATAAAGAAGCAGCTGTTGGTGATACGACAGCTATGATGTTAAGAAGCAGCTGTTGGTGATACGTCAGCTGTGA
>NW_013911494.1:0-329 GCF_000517525.1 Limulus polyphemus | reverse complement strand
ACTACATCCATGGTTCATATGTTACCAGTATCACTTGATCAACCTTTAGTATATTTTTTCATCTCACTGGCAAATATTCGCATGGGTATATAATATAAAAACAACTTCCTATCGTTAAAACTTAAACCAGCAAAAAACCCATCTTGCCAGATGGCACGATTACAGAATTGAGGGAATTTGGTAATTTAACCTTGGTGAAGATGTTCTGGACATTTTCATTATTTCTATAAAAGAACTAACATACTTGATTTTTTCATAACTCGTTTAAAATTTATTCTGTTGTAATGTATGAATCAGAACTGAAATACAACAATATAACTAACTGAATG
>NW_013911493.1:0-377 GCF_000517525.1 Limulus polyphemus | reverse complement strand
TGTTCACAGTATTCTCTAATTATTAAGTTAGATGTGTTCTACTCTTTGTAAGACACTAGCCATGTTCACAGTATTCTCTAATTATTAAGTTAGATTTGTTCTACTCCTTGTAAGACACTAGCCGTGTTCACTGTATTCTCTAATTATTAAGTTAGATTTGTTCTACTTCTTGTAAGACACTAGCCGTGTTCACTGTATTTTCTAATTATTAAGTTAGATGTGTTCTACTCCTTGTAAGACACTAGCCGTGTTCACTGTATTCTCTAATTATTAAGTTACATTTGTTCTACTCCATGTAAGACACTAGCCGTGTTCACTGTATTCTCTAATTATTAAGTTAGATGTGTTCTACTCCTTGTAAGACACTAGCCGTGTTC
>NW_013911492.1:0-443 GCF_000517525.1 Limulus polyphemus | reverse complement strand
TAAGTTATACACATAACTATTACCAGCACACACTAATGTAAATTATACACATAACTATACCAGCATACACTAATGTAAATTATACACATACAGCAAACACTAATGTAAATTATACACATAACTATACCAGCAAACACTAATGTAAATTATACACATAACTATACCAGTACACACTAATGTAAGTTATACACATAACTATGCCAGCACACACTAATGTAAATTATACACATAACTATACTAGTACACACTAATGCACACACTAATGTAAATTATACACATACAGCAAACACTAATGTAAATTATACACATAACTATACCAGCAAACACTAATGTAAATTATACACATAACTATACCAGCAAACACTAATGTAAATTATACACATAACTATACCAGCAAACACTAATGTAAATTATACACATAACTATACCAGTACACACTAATG
>NW_013911491.1:0-232 GCF_000517525.1 Limulus polyphemus | reverse complement strand
TAAATACACAACCTTCAGACCCTGATATAGGTAATATAATTATGATAGCAAAAATAGGACCTTCAGACCCTGATACGGGTAATTTAACTATGATATTAAATACAGAAACATCACACCCTAATACGGGTAATGTAATTATGTTATTAAATAGAGGACCTTCACACCCTGATATGGGTAATGTAATATGATAGTAAATACAGGACCTTCAGACCCTGATACGGGTAATGTAACT
>NW_013911490.1:0-442 GCF_000517525.1 Limulus polyphemus | reverse complement strand
ACAAGAAGAACGAAAAGAGAAACAAGAAGAGAAATTACAGCAGTTGTTAGAGGAAAAAGAAAAGAAACAGGAAAATGTTGTTGACGTTCCTGTAGTTGCTGCTGACTTTCCTGCAACTGTTGGAGACTTTTTCCTGTTTCCTTTCTTGTTTCAGTTGACACTGCTGTAATCTCTCTTCTTGTTTATTTTCGTTTCTTCTCCAACCACTGCTGTAGTCTCTCTTGTTTATTTTGCTGTTCGAGCTGCCACTGTTGCAGGTTTTCTTACCACTGCTGTTGTCTCTCTTCTTGTTTCTTTTCTCGTTCGGCAAGAAGTACAAATGGAAAACATTAGTAAATTTAAAAGCGAATTAGGTACATTAAAGGATGATCTATTGTCTTTTACACGAGGAGGATACATTAACCATCGACTTAATCAGCCCCAGACAATGGCCAGAGCTCTT
>NW_013911489.1:0-711 GCF_000517525.1 Limulus polyphemus | reverse complement strand
GTAAAATAAAACGACCAAAAATTCGTAAAACTAAAACTAGAAATCTAGAGTTTTGTATGTAATTTCGCAAGGTTGACGTGAACCTTCATTAAAAAATTCAAAAAGATTCGTCTAAATGGGACAAAGTACTGGTAAAAAACGCAAAACCTGCCATAACTCCCTTAAAACGCATTGTAGGAAGGTGAAATTCGCATGATACTGTGGAACGAACTAGTGAATATACAAATCAAATTTGGTTAAGATCCCTGCGACTTTTCTGGTCCATTTTGTTACTACTCTATTGGCTTTCTGAAAGAGTATGTGTACTGCAGTTTGTTATGAACGTTCGTTGCGTACTTGCGTATTTACATGCAAAATTCTAGTTTTGTATTATCATTTTTCGAGAAGATTCGTCCAAAATGAACGAAGTACTGGTACAAAACGCAAAACCTGCTATAACTCCTTTAAAACGCATAGTAGGAAGGTGAAACTTCGCAAGATACTGTGGAACGAAGTAGTGAATCTACAAATCAAATTTGGTTAAGATCCGTCAATCTAGAACCCTCTGATAGCAAGACATCTATAACAGCGCAATATCAAAAAGCTTCACTGCAGTACACATACTTCTTTCAATTTCGTCTGTAAATACGCAAGTACGCAACAAACGTTCCAAAAAAAAATTCGAGAAGATTCGTCCAAAATGAACGAAGTACTGGTACAAAACGCAAAACC
>NW_013911488.1:0-398 GCF_000517525.1 Limulus polyphemus | reverse complement strand
ATATTACTTGTTTCTGATATCGTAATATGTAGATATCAGAAACAGATATATTACTAATGTCAGAAACAGACATATTACTAATGTCAGAAACAGACACATTACTAATGTCAGTATCAGTGATATGTCTGTTTTCTGTTTCTGATCTGTTTCTGATATCAGTGATATGTATATTACAGATATCAGAAACAGACATATTACTAATGTCAGAAACAAATATATTACTAATGTCAGAAACAGATATATTACTAATGTCAGAAACAGACATATTACTGATATCAGAAACAGATATATTACTAATATCAGAAACAGACATATTACTAATGTCAGAAACAGATATATTACTAATGTCAGAAACAAACATATTACTAATGTCAGAAACAGATTTATTACTGATATCA
>NW_013911487.1:0-232 GCF_000517525.1 Limulus polyphemus | reverse complement strand
AGTCACAGTGTTGTATTACTGTGCAGTCATTTCATATATCATACTCTGACAGAAAATAGTAATTATCATGAAATATGCTCTTACATTGTAGACACCAACAAATATTTAAGATATTTATTAAGATATTAAATATCAAGCCTTACATAGTATTTTGTATTAAATATACATTTTTTATATGAGAAATCAATGGCATATAAATATTTCATATCATAATACTTTAGTAATTATTACC
>NW_013911486.1:0-232 GCF_000517525.1 Limulus polyphemus | reverse complement strand
ACGCAGTTACATGCAGAGTTTTACCTTCCTACTATTCGTTTTAAGGGAGTTATGGAAGGTTTTTCGTTTTGTACCAGTACTTCGTTCCTTTTGGACGAATCTTCTCGAATTTTGTTATGAACGTTCGTTGCGTACTTGCGTATTTACATGCAAAATTCTAGTTTTGTATTATCATTTCTGCGACTTTTCTGGTCCATTTTGTTACTACTCTATTGGCTTTCTGAAAGAGTAT
>NW_013911485.1:0-645 GCF_000517525.1 Limulus polyphemus | reverse complement strand
ATTCTTATTGACAGTACACAGTATTGCTAAATAGTGTGTCTTCTTATTGAGAGTGCACAGTATCGTTAAATCTTGTGTCTTCTTATTGACAGTACACAGTATCGTTAAATCTTCTGTCTTCTTATTGACAGTACACAGTATTGTTTTATCTTGTGTCTTCTTATTGATAGTACACAGTATGGTTAAATCTTGTTTCTTCTTATTGACAGTACACAGTATCGTTAAATCTTGTGATACAATATTTAACGATACTGTGTACTGTCAAAAAGAAGACTTTAACGATACTGTGTACTGTCAATAAGAACAATATTTAACAATACTGTGTACTGTCAATAAGAAGACACACGATTTAGCAATACTGTGTACTATCAATAAAAAGACACAAGATTTAACGATACTGTGTATTGTCAATAAGAAGACACAAGACGTCTTCTTATTGACAGTACACAAAAATTCTTAAATCTTGTGTCTTCTTACTGAAAGTACACAGTATCGTTAAATCTTGTGTCTTCTTATTGACAGTACACAGTATCGTTAAATATTGTGTCTTCTTACTGACAGTACAGAGTATCGTTAAATCTTGTGTCTTCTTATTGACAGTACACAGTATCGTTTAATCCAGTGTCTTTTTATTGATAGTACACA
>NW_013911484.1:0-232 GCF_000517525.1 Limulus polyphemus | reverse complement strand
TAGATTATTCCAAGTATACAGATATTTGGTCACGTGGATTGTTCCAAGTATACAGGTATATAGACACGTGGATTGTTCCAAGTATACAGGTATTTGGACATATAGATTGCTCCAAGTATACAGGTATTGGTACACGTGGATTGTTCCAAGTATACAGGTATTGGTACACGTGGATTGTTCCAAGTATACAGGTATTTGGACACGTGGATTGTTCCAAGTATACAGGTATTTA
>NW_013911483.1:0-232 GCF_000517525.1 Limulus polyphemus | reverse complement strand
GATAAATCCTGTGTCTTCTTTTTGACAGTACACAGTATCGTTAAATCTTGTGTCTTCTTATTGACAGTACACAGTATCGTTAAATCTTGTATCTTCTTATTGAAAGTACACAGTATCGTTAAATCTTGTATCTTCTTATTGAAAGTACACAGTATCTTTAAATCTTCTGTTAACTTATTGAAAGTACACAGTATCGTTAAATCTTGTGTCTTCTTATTGACAGTACACAGTA
>NW_013911482.1:0-229 GCF_000517525.1 Limulus polyphemus | reverse complement strand
GTATAAGACCTATATAAACGTACGTTCTTGAGGAATACCCCTAATATAGTATAAAACCTATATAAACGTACGTTCTTGAGGAATACCCCTGATATAGTATAAAACCTATATAAACGTACGTTCTTGAGGAATACCCCTGATATAGTATAAAACCTATATAAACTTACGTTCTTGAGTAATACCCCTAATATAGTATAAAACCTATATAAACGTACGTTCTTGAGGAATA
>NW_013911481.1:0-299 GCF_000517525.1 Limulus polyphemus | reverse complement strand
AATCTTAAGTTGATGATGGAAGATGTTTTATGTATGTTGGTGATGGAAGATGTTTTATGTAAGTTGTTGATGGAAGATGTTTTATGTATGTTGATGATGGAAGATGTTTTATGTAAGTTGATAATGGAAGATGTTTTATGTAAGTTGGTGATGGAAGATGTTTTATGTAAGTTGGTGATGGAAGATGTTTTATGTATGTTGGTGATGGAAGATGTTTTATCTAAGTTGGTGATGGAAGATGTTTTATCTAAGTTGATGATGGAAGATGTTTTATGTAAGTTGATGATGGAAGATGTTTT
>NW_013911480.1:0-232 GCF_000517525.1 Limulus polyphemus | reverse complement strand
AATCAAGTGGTAGGTATCACACTTTTTGTTTAACTCTACCCAGCTGTGTAATGTGGGTGAAACAATGAATCAAGTGAAAAGTATCACCTTAGTTGTTTAACTCTACCCAGCTGTGTAATGTGGGTGAATCAATGAATCAAGTGGTAGGTATCACCTTAGTTGTTTAACTCTACCCAGCTGTTTAATGTGGGTAAATCAATGAATCAAAAGGTTACTATCACCCTAGTTGTTT
>NW_013911479.1:0-232 GCF_000517525.1 Limulus polyphemus | reverse complement strand
TTTCGGTGCGTCGCGTTGGTTATATTTATAGTCGTGTGGAGGCGTTCTAGAAATTTCAGTTTTACGTCACAATACAAATTTAAGCGTTTAAGTACACACATATATTGTTGATTCTTACTCTGGAGAATCTTCTACAACTTTGGAGAACAGGCGGGAGTTTCGCAATAACATATCTAACACTACAAGCTATGCATGTTTTTAAATATCAACTTAATCTAAACAACGTCGATAA
>NW_013911478.1:0-231 GCF_000517525.1 Limulus polyphemus | reverse complement strand
TGTGTATTGAATGCAGTATATAAGTTTGTGTATTGAATGAAGTATATAAGTTTGTGTATTGAATGAAGTATACAAGTTTGTGTATTGAATGAAGTATATACGTTTGTGTATTGAATGAAGTATATACGTTTGTGTATTGAATGCAGTATATAAGTTTGTGTATTGAATGAAGTATATACGTTTGTGTATTGAATGAAGTATATACGTTTGTGTATTGAATGCAGTATATAA
>NW_013911477.1:0-231 GCF_000517525.1 Limulus polyphemus | reverse complement strand
GGTTATAATGAGACAAGTTGTCTAAATAATCAGTTTTATCTTTAAGTTACAGGTTACAATGAGACAAGTTGTTTATATAATGAGTTTTATCTTTAAGTTACAGGTTACAATGAGACAAGTTGTCTAAAGAATCAGTTTTATCTTTAAGTTACAGGTTACAATGAGACAAGTTGTTTAGATAATGAGTTTTATCTTTAAGTTACAGGTTACAATGAGACAAGTTGTCTAAAG
>NW_013911476.1:0-231 GCF_000517525.1 Limulus polyphemus | reverse complement strand
TTGTGTAACTAGAGTTACACCTAGATGTTCATGGAGTAGTTGTGCCAAGTAAGGCTAATGATGAGTATGGTGGTTATAAATTCGGTAACTAGTGTTACACTTAGGTGTTTATGGAGTAGTTGTACCAAGTAAGGCTACAGATCAGTATGGTGGTTATAAATTGTGTAACTAGAGTTACACCTAGATGTTCATGGAGTAGTTGTGCCAAGTAAGGCTAATGATGAGTATGGT
>NW_013911475.1:0-232 GCF_000517525.1 Limulus polyphemus | reverse complement strand
ATGCCAAAATTTTGATAAGAAATTTTGAAATAACTATTGGGAATTTTGATGAAAGGATATCCATTTTGAGAGTCTTACATCAAGGGCTTCTTTGTATTGAAATATGAGGAAAAACAATTTTTTTCAAAATTTGAGCAAAAACATGGGCTATAGCCTTGGCTTTTCGGTGAAAATAGGAATTTTTTTGGAAAATATAAAAAAGTGCTTTTTGGACGCAAAATTAATAGGAAAA
>NW_013911474.1:0-232 GCF_000517525.1 Limulus polyphemus | reverse complement strand
ATGGGTAACTATTGAGCTCATGGGTATAAAGGGCAGACACAAAGTATACTTGGTGTCTAGTCTTAGCCCTGTGACAAAGAACTATTGGGCACAATGGGACCAGTTGAAGCTTGAAGATAATATTCTTCTCCGGAGATGGGAACTGCAGATGGGAAAGTGACGACCTGGCAAACTGTTATACCGACAAAGTTACGGGAAGTTGTGCTGCGTCAATCCCATGATACTGTAACAG
>NW_013911473.1:0-232 GCF_000517525.1 Limulus polyphemus | reverse complement strand
AACGGAACCTAATGGGGCATTTATTAGACTTAAAAATATATTAATAAAATCGAAACTATAACTATAACTTTCTTGATCAACAACAAAAATTTCAGTTATAGACGAAGAGAAGTATTTGAATTTCCTTTAGAAACTGTCTCATAAGAAGAATATGGACACATCACAGTTTAGAAAATGAGAGAAATACTAATCAAACCATTATAATTTTTAAGACAAAATGTTATATAATATC
>NW_013911472.1:0-232 GCF_000517525.1 Limulus polyphemus | reverse complement strand
ACAGTGGTTGGTACTACTACTGATGCTGGTTTTAGTGTTACAGTGGTTGGTACTACTACTGATGTTGGTCTTAGTGTTACAGTGGTTGGTACTACTACTGATGTTGGTTTTAGTATTACAGTGGTTGGTACTACTACTGATGCTGGTTTTAGTGTTACAGTGGTTGGTACTACTACTGATGTTGGTTTTAGTGTTACAGTGGTTGGTACTACTACTGATGTTGGTTTTAGTA
>NW_013911471.1:0-348 GCF_000517525.1 Limulus polyphemus | reverse complement strand
GGTAATACTCTTTCACTAGGGAATCTTTAAACCACATTCTACGGTAATACTCTTTCACTAGGGAATCTTTAAACCACATTCTACGGTAATACTGGTTTAAAGATTCCCTAGTGGAAGACATTATACGGTCATACACTTCCACAAGGGAATCTTTAAACCACACTCTACGGTAATACTCTTCCACTAGGGTATCTTTAAACCACATTCTACGGTAATACACTTCCACTAGGGAATCTTTAAACCACATTCTACGGTAATACTCTTTCACTAGGGAATCTTTAAACCACATTCTACGGTAATACTCTTTCACTAGGGAATCTTTAAACCACATTCTACGGTCATACTCTT
>NW_013911470.1:0-254 GCF_000517525.1 Limulus polyphemus | reverse complement strand
GTTGTACCAAGTAAAGGCTAAAGATGACTATGGTGGTTATAAATTTGGTAACTAGATTAACACCTAGGTGTTCGTGGAGTTGGTGTACCAAATAACGCTAAAGATGTGTATGGGTTACACATTCAGTAACTAGAGTTACACCTAGGTGTTGATGGAGTTATTGTACCAAGTAAGGCTAAAGATGAGTATGGTGGTTATAAATTCGGTAACTATAGTTACACCTAGGTGTTCATGTAGTAGTTGTGCCAAGTAAA
>NW_013911469.1:0-231 GCF_000517525.1 Limulus polyphemus | reverse complement strand
ATATACATAGCTCTAGGCCCCAATATCTATATAATTAATATACCTTATACAGCTATGAAAATTGAAATGTTATGCTAATAATTGGCAAGCACGAAATTGCATTAGAAAATTTTTTACCCAATAATTTATACAATTCGTTAGATGATAGATCTATCATCTATGCATTAGTTTAATACATTTTTAAATTTTAAGAAATATAAATTTTTGTGTTTTCGCTCCAAATATAACAGG
>NW_013911468.1:0-365 GCF_000517525.1 Limulus polyphemus | reverse complement strand
CGGTATTTGTTGCTTACTTGAAGTAGAAAGAACTCAATGATATTTCCGTGTATAACTGAAACATCCAATACATGTTCTCGGTATTTGTTGCTTACTTGAAGTAGAAAGGAACTCAATGATATTTCCGTGTATAACTGAAACATCCAATACATGTTCTCGGTATTTGTTGCTTACTTGAAGTAGAAAGGAACTCAATGATATTTCCGTGTATAACTGAAACATCCAATACATGTTCTCGGTATTTGTTGCTTACTTGAAGTAGAAAGAACTCAATGATATTTCCGTGTATAACTGAAACATCCAATACATATCTCGGTATTGTGCTACTGAAGTAGAAAGGAACTCAATGATATTCCGTGTATAAC
>NW_013911467.1:0-232 GCF_000517525.1 Limulus polyphemus | reverse complement strand
CACAGTATCGTTAAATCTTGTGTATTCTTGTATAAAGTACACAGTATTGTTAAATCTTGTGTCTTCTTATGGAGAGTACACAGTATCGTTAAATCTTGTGTCCTCTTATTGACAGTACACAGTATCGTTAAATCTTGTGTATTCTTGTATAAAATACACAGTATCGTTAAATATTGTGTCTTCTTACTGACAGTACACAGTATCGTTAAATCTTGTGTCTTCTTATTGACAG
>NW_013911466.1:0-232 GCF_000517525.1 Limulus polyphemus | reverse complement strand
ACTTAGATGTCTCACAAACCTCATGAGAGATGAGTTGGCAAACTGGGATTGACAGCCTGGAATATGCTATCTCTTAGATGTCTCACAAACCTCATGGGAGATGAGTTGACAAATGGGGATTGACAGCCTGGAATAGGCTATCTCTTAGATGTCTCACAAACCTCATGAGAGATGAGTTGGCAAACTGGGATTGACAGCCTGGAATAGGCTGTCTCTTAGATGTCTCACAAAC
>NW_013911465.1:0-229 GCF_000517525.1 Limulus polyphemus | reverse complement strand
AGAGAAATTCAGGGAGAAGTGTTTCTACCAAAATGATAATTCATGAGGCCAGGAAAGTAGCAAAACAACGAGGGATACAGAACTTTGCAGGAACAGAAGGTTGGTGTTATAGGTTTATGAAACGGCAGGGTTTATCAATGCGTACAAAAACATCCATTGCACAGAAAATGCCTGCTGATTATGAAGAAAAAATATTAGAATTTCATAGATTTGTTATAAATGCACGAAA
>NW_013911464.1:0-232 GCF_000517525.1 Limulus polyphemus | reverse complement strand
AAAGCTACAGGTGATGACTACCATAATCAAACAAAGCTACAGGTTGATGACTACCATAACTCAAACAAAGCTACAGATGATGTTACCATAACTCAAACAAAGCTACAGGTGATGACTACCATAACTGAAACAAAGCTACAGGTGATGACTACCATAACTCAAACAAAGCTACAGGTGATGACTACCATAACTCAAACAAAGCTAGAGGTTGATGGCTACCATAACTCAAACA
>NW_013911463.1:0-232 GCF_000517525.1 Limulus polyphemus | reverse complement strand
CTTTTTTGAAGCAAAATTAATAGAGAAATATCGGATAGTGCTTAATTCGTCGGAAAACTTAAAATAGAGACATTATAACATTGACGAAAAATATTATGTCCCGTGAAGAGATAAAAAAATTTAACTTTTGCTAACCCATATTAAAAACAATCCAAAAGCTGAGATTATTTGATAAGAAGACGTCATGGCCTTTTAGATGTTGGGATTTTGTTTGAATAATCTTATTTTTCAA
>NW_013911462.1:0-360 GCF_000517525.1 Limulus polyphemus | reverse complement strand
AAACAAACAATCCTCAGTTATTTCATATACTCTATTAGTGAATTCTAGAATGAAACAACAGTTCTGTCTCAACACTTTGCAAAGGGTTACTTATTGTATTCAAGTCAGACTTCTTCCCTAGTACAATATGATTCTGTCTTGTGAAAAGCAATATCAAGTAGTGTTTGCTTACTTTCGGCATAGTTTATGTCTAAAGTACGAATGACATATTCTCTAGAAAGCCAAGGAGTGTAAAAGACGTTTCTAAGTGTTGAAATTGCATTGTGCTGTCTTTAACGTTACCTACTGTTGTTGTGAAGATGAGAGGTACTTTTCTATAACAGTGTAGAGAAACAGAAAGTATGGAGCAGTATAATTAAG
>NW_013911461.1:0-474 GCF_000517525.1 Limulus polyphemus | reverse complement strand
ACAGTACACAGTATCGTTAAATCTTGTATCTTCTTATTGACAGTACACAGTGTCGTTAAACCTTGTGTCTTCTTATTGTAGAGTACACAGTATCGTTAAATCTTGTGTCTTCTTATTGACAGTACACAGTATCGTTAAATCTTGTATCTTCTTATTGACAGTACACAGTATCGTTAAATCTTGTGTCTTTTTATAGATGGTACACAGTATTGCTAATTCGTGTGTTTTTTTCGATTTTTTCGACTTTCATAACTGTCTTTTTAGGCCTTCTTAGACTAGATATTTTTAACTTTGATAGAGGTATTTTTAGTGTTTCTTACGCTATATTTTAATGAATTTCATAAATTAAAAATACCACCTTCTTAAAAGTCGACAAATATAGGGAAAACTGACTAAAACGACCCAAATCAATGTCAACAAAATCTAGTGGATGGAAGACTAAAATACCTTTATAACACTATATTTTGTCGACTG
>NW_013911460.1:0-232 GCF_000517525.1 Limulus polyphemus | reverse complement strand
ACATAGTGTACACTATCCCTGGTGTAGTAATTACTCTACATACTGTACCCAATCTTTGGTGCAGTAAATACTCTTTATAGTGTACCCTATCACTGGTGAAGTAAATACTCTACATAGTGTACCCTATCCCTGGTGCAGTAACTACTCTACATATTGTTCCTGTACCTGGTGCAGTAAATACTCTACATACTGTACCCTATCCCTGGTGTAGAATAAATACTCTACATACTGT
>NW_013911459.1:0-232 GCF_000517525.1 Limulus polyphemus | reverse complement strand
GACTTTCATAACTGACTCTTTAGGCCTTCTTAGACTAGTTATTTTTGACTTTGATAGTGGTATTTTTAGTCTTTCTTACACTATATTTTAATGACTTTCATAATGGTATTTTTAATCCTTCTTAAACTATATTTTGTCGACTGTTATAAAGGTCTTTTAGTTTTCCTTCCACTAGATTTTGTTGTTATTGATATTGGTCGTTTTAGTCTGTTTTCAACTATATTTGGTAGAC
>NW_013911458.1:0-230 GCF_000517525.1 Limulus polyphemus | reverse complement strand
GAACAACTAAATCCGTGTAATTCATCCAGATTGAAATAACTAGAATCGTTTTGCTTCTATAAATAAACAAGGATGTCTATTTGAACAACTAAATCCGTGTAATTCATCCAGATTGAAATAATAGAATCGTTTTGCTTCTACAAACAAACAAGGCTGTCTATTTGAACAACTAAATCCGTGTAATTCATCCAGATTGAAATAATAGAATCGTTTGCTTCTACAATAAACAA
>NW_013911457.1:0-232 GCF_000517525.1 Limulus polyphemus | reverse complement strand
ATAAGGGACATGCTCCAATGAAGTTATATTAAGTTAGTGCACCAATGGAAAGAGTAGCTGTTGACATTGCTGGTCCTTTGCCCCAAACTCGTGCTGGAAACACGTACATTTGTGTGGTGATGGATTATTTCACCAAGTGGCCTGAGGCACATGCAATACCAAATCAGGAAGCTACAATTTTAGCTTTGGCTGTTAGTGATTTCTTCTTCAGATTTGGTATGCCATACGAATT
>NW_013911456.1:0-232 GCF_000517525.1 Limulus polyphemus | reverse complement strand
TCATCTTTAGCGTTATTTGGTACAACAACTCCACGAACACCTAGGTGTAACTGTAGTTACAGAATTTATAAACACCCTATTCATCTTTAGCCTTACTTAGTAAAACTACTCCATGAACACTTAGGTGTAACTCTAGTTACCGAATTTATAACCACCATATTCATCTTTAGCCTTACTTGGTACAACTACTCCATGAACACTTAGGTTTAACTCCAGTTACCGAATTTATAAC
>NW_013911455.1:0-231 GCF_000517525.1 Limulus polyphemus | reverse complement strand
ATTGTAGTCTGAACCTAACTAGCTATACATGTTTGTTGTAGTCTGAACCTAACTAGATAGATACATGTTTATTGTAGTCTGAACCTAACTAGATATATACATGTTTATTGTAGTCTGAACCTAACTAGATAGATACATGTTTATTGTAGTCTGAACCTAACTAGATATATACATGTTTATTGTAGTCTGAACCTAACTAGATATAATCATGTTTATTGTGTCTGAACCTAA
>NW_013911454.1:0-232 GCF_000517525.1 Limulus polyphemus | reverse complement strand
CCAGTTTTTGGTTGAGATGTTGCAAAAGAAATATCTGCTGAAGCTTTTCGCCAGACACTAATCATAGCAGAACTGTCTGGAAAATGGTCTATAAGAAATAGTACAGCTTATAAAAAGAGTCAGATCACCGTAGACCGGTAAGGCAATCACTGACTGGCATGTCCTTTAGCCAATCAGGAAATGTCACAAACCTACTGAAGGATGTGTAGATTGTACAGGAATTATTTCTGGC
>NW_013911453.1:0-232 GCF_000517525.1 Limulus polyphemus | reverse complement strand
ACTACATGTAGAACACAGTAGACATTCACTACTACATGTAGAACACAGTAGACATTCACTACTACATGTAGAACACAGTAGACATTCACTACTACAAGTAGAACACAGTAGACATTCACTACTACAAGTAGAACACAGTAGACATTCACTACTACAAGTAGAACACAGTAGACATTCACTACTACATGTAGAACACAGTAGACATTCACTACTACATGTAGAACACAGTAGA
>NW_013911452.1:0-232 GCF_000517525.1 Limulus polyphemus | reverse complement strand
CCTTTAGTAACAGTGATAATGAGATGGTAGTTCTTGTTCTATCTGTCGCTTTTAGTAACAGTTATAATGAGACGTTAATGTTTGTTTTATCTGTCGCTTTTAATAACAGTTACAATGAGATGGTAGTTCTTGTTTTATCTGTCGCTTTTAGTAACAGTTATAATGAGACGGTTATGTTTGTTTTATCTGTCGCTTTTAGTAACAGTTATAATGAGACGGTTATGTTTGTTTT
>NW_013911451.1:0-232 GCF_000517525.1 Limulus polyphemus | reverse complement strand
TTCTGTACAGGTTAAGTATATATTATACAGATAAACCATGTTATATAGATCAAGTATCTACTGTACAGGTTAAGTACATATTATACAGATAAACCATGTTATATAGATCAAGTATCTTCTGTACAGGTTAAGTATATATTATACAGATAAACCATGTTATATAGATCAAGTATCTACTGTACAGGTTAAGTACATATTATACAGATAAACCATGTTATATAGATCAAGTATC
>NW_013911450.1:0-232 GCF_000517525.1 Limulus polyphemus | reverse complement strand
AATACAGGTGGATTTAGTTAGGCAAACGTTCTGAAACACTGTTGTTCTAATACAGTCGGATTCAGTTAGACAAACGTTCTGAAACATTGTTGTTCTAATACAGGCGGATTTAGTTAGACAAACGTTCTGAAACACTGTTGTTCTAATGCAGGCGGATTTAGTTAGACAAACGTTCTGAAACATTGTTGTTCTAATACAGGCGGATTTAGTTAGACAAACGTTCTGAAACACT
>NW_013911449.1:0-232 GCF_000517525.1 Limulus polyphemus | reverse complement strand
GTGTGTGTGTGTGTTAGCTTCTAACAAGTGTCATCCTAAATAACATATGAGTGTGTGGGAGCTTTTAACGACTGTCATAATAAATAACACGAGAGTGTGTGGGAGCTTTTAACGGCTGTCACACTAAATTACATATGAATGATTGGGAGCTTTTAACGACTATCATAGTAAATAACATGTGAGTGTGTGGGGGCTTCTAACTACTGACATACTAAATTACATGTGAGTGTGT
>NW_013911448.1:0-761 GCF_000517525.1 Limulus polyphemus | reverse complement strand
CATCATTTCGACTTCCTGATCTTCTAAACAATTCAGTTAATTGTTTAGAAGATCAGGAAGTCGAAATGATGATAACACCCGTGTAATATGTAATAATTGGTCGGAATGATGATAATACCCAATTGTTTGAAAGATCAAAATGTCGAAATGGTGACAATATCCCCATGATAACTGAATTGTTTAAAAGATAAGGAACAGTTATTACACGGGTATTATCATCATTTCGACTTCCTGATCTTCTAAACAATTCAATTATTACACGGGTATTATCATCATTCCGACTTCCTGGTGTTTTAAACAATTCAGTTATTACACGGGTATTATCATCAGCATAATAATTCAATTGTTTAAAATATCAGGAAGTCGAAATGATGATAATACCCGTGTAATAACTGAATTGTTTAAAAGATCAGGAAGTCGAAATGATGATAATACCCGTGTAATAACTGAATTGTTTAAAAGATCCGGATGTCGGAAGATGATAATACCCGTAATAATTGAATTGTTTAGAAGATCAGGAAGTCGAAATATGGGTATTATCATCATTCAGACATCCGGATCTTTTAAACAATTCAGTTATTACACGGGTATTATCATCATTTCGACTTCCTTATCTTCTAAACAATTCAATTATTATGCGGGTATTATCATCATTCAGGCATCCGGATCTTTTAAACAATTCAGTTATTACATGAGTATTATCATCATTCCGACTTCCTGGTGTTTTAAACAATTCAGTTATTACACGGGTATTATCATCA
>NW_013911447.1:0-232 GCF_000517525.1 Limulus polyphemus | reverse complement strand
AACACAACAAAGATTGGTGACGTTATTGGTAACATACGAACTTCGTACACAACAAAGAGTGGTGACGTTATTGTTAACTTACGAACTACCTACACAGCAAAGATTGGTGACGTTATTGTTAACTTACGAACTACCTACACAACAAAGATTGGTGACGTTATTGTTAACTTACGAACTACCTACATAACAAAGATTGATGACGTTATTGTTAACTTACGAACTACCTACACAA
>NW_013911446.1:0-255 GCF_000517525.1 Limulus polyphemus | reverse complement strand
AAAAAACAATGCAAGGTGTAAGGGGTATGATCCAGGAAAAACAATGCAAGGTGTAAGGGGTATGATCCAGGAAAAACCATGCAAGGTGTAAGGGGTATGATCCAGGAAAAACCATGGAAGGTGTAAGGGATATGATCCAGGAAAAACAATGCAAGGTGTATGGGGGTATGATCCAGGAAAAACCATGCAAGGTGTATGGGGTATGATCCAGGAAAAACCATGCAAGGTGTATGGGGTATGATCCAGGAAAAACCA
>NW_013911445.1:0-233 GCF_000517525.1 Limulus polyphemus | reverse complement strand
GGTATCACATTGATCTAGGAAATACACTAGATTGTGGTTAGTTTGACCGGTAGGATCCACGTTATATTTGGTATCACAATGATCTAGGAAATACACTAGATTGTGGTTGTTTGACCGGTAGGATCCACGTTATATTTGGTATCACATTGATCTAGGAAATACACCAGATTGTGGTTGTTTGACCGGTAGGATACACGTTATATTTGGCATCACATTGATCTAGGAAATACACT
>NW_013911444.1:0-263 GCF_000517525.1 Limulus polyphemus | reverse complement strand
TGCTTTATGTTATAATGTGTGTTTATTTACAGTACAGTTGATGTATGGTAGAATACAGACACCTGCTTTATGTTTATAATGTGTGTTTATTTACAGTACAGTTGGTGTATCGTAGAATACAGACACCTGCTTTATGCTCATAATGTGAGTTTATTTACAGTACTGTTGGTGTATGGTAGAATACAGACACCTGATTTACGTTCATAAGGTGTGTTTATTTACAGTACTGAAAGTGTATGGTAGAATACAGACACCTGATTTAC
>NW_013911443.1:0-232 GCF_000517525.1 Limulus polyphemus | reverse complement strand
TAAACGTGTCTAAGACACCACAATACTCATCCTCTAAACGTGTCTAACATACCACAATACTAATCATCTAAACGTGTCTAACACACCACAATACTCATCCTCTAAATGTATTTAACCTACCACAATGCTCATCCTCTAAATGTGGCTAACACCACAATACTTATATTCTAAATATGTCTAACACACAACAATACCCATCCTATAAACTTGTCTAACACATCACAATACTCAT
>NW_013911442.1:0-232 GCF_000517525.1 Limulus polyphemus | reverse complement strand
CAACCTTGTAGAATGTCCTGTCACACCATAAAGCTTCTGTATGGCTTTTGGTACTCCTTCGTGATTTAACACCTTGATGCTCACAAGGGTTTGCTGAGACGCAGAGTCTATGACAAAGTTGCACCTTTGGCCATCCAGCTTTTCTGTCACATAGACACTGTGTGTGCTTGGCATTTTACACCTAGCGATTGGGACTTTCATGATGGGGTTGGTGGACGTCGCTCGACACCAA
>NW_013911441.1:0-231 GCF_000517525.1 Limulus polyphemus | reverse complement strand
GTAAAAGTAAAACTAGAAAGTTAGAACTTTGTATGTAGATGCTCAAGGTTTCCACCAACCTTTATATGAAATTTGAAGAAGTTTCGTCTAAATAGGACGAAGTACCGGTACAAAACGCAAAACCTTCCATAACTCACTTAAAACGAATAGTAGGAAGGTGAAACTATGCATGTAACTGCTCAACGATAACGTGTACCTACATCACAAAATTGGAGAAGAACTATCAATTCA
>NW_013911440.1:0-232 GCF_000517525.1 Limulus polyphemus | reverse complement strand
GTATACCAAAACATGACGTATACCAAAACATGATGTATACCAAACAATGACGTATACCAAACATGACGTATACCAAAACATGATGTATACCAAAACATGACGTATACCAAACATGACGTATACCAAAACACGACGTATACCAAAATATGATGTATACCAAAAGATGACGTATACCAAACATATGTATACCAAACATGATGTATACCAAAACATGACGTATACCAAACATGAT
>NW_013911439.1:0-232 GCF_000517525.1 Limulus polyphemus | reverse complement strand
ATAACCACCATACTCATCTTTAGCTTTACTTGGCACAACTACTACATGAACACCTAGGTGTAACTATAGTTACCGAATTTATAACCACCATACTCATCTTTAGCCTTACTTGGTACACCTACTCCATCAACACCTAGGTGTAACTCTAGTTACTGAATGTGTAACCCATACTCATCTTTAGCGTTATTTGGTACAACAACTCCACGAACATCTAGTGTAACTCTAGTTACAC
>NW_013911438.1:0-232 GCF_000517525.1 Limulus polyphemus | reverse complement strand
TCTTTATGACCTAAAGGATGTATTCAAGTTTGGCATGCTGTATTAATTATCACTGTGTTTTATATAACAAGTGAATACACGTGGTCTTTATGACCTTATGATGTATTGTACTTTGACATGCTGTTGTAATTATAACTGTATTTTATATAACAAGTAAATACACGGGGTCTTTATGACCTAAAGGATGTATTAAAGTTTGGCATGCTGTTGTAATTATAACTATATTTTATAT
>NW_013911437.1:0-232 GCF_000517525.1 Limulus polyphemus | reverse complement strand
TATGCGTGTAACAACTCACATAAACAAAGTTTATTGTTTAAACTAGTCGTGTTTAACTAGTCACATAAACAAAGTTTATTGTTTAAACTATATGCGTGTAACTATTCCCATAAACAAAGTTTATTGTTTAAACTAGTCGTGTTTAACTAGTCACATAAACAAAGTTTATTGTTTAAACTATATGCGTGTAACTATTCCCATAAACAAAGTTTATTGTTTAAACTAGTCGTGT
>NW_013911436.1:0-232 GCF_000517525.1 Limulus polyphemus | reverse complement strand
AATTGTAACTCAAATGATCAAGTTTCATCCAATATGCCACAATGTGTTGTTGTTGTTTCTGGTACGATCCTTGGACTGATAGATGAACACTAACCACCAATTATAACTGAAATAATCAAGTTTCATCCCATATTCCACTATGTGTTGTTGTTGTTTCTGGTACGATTCTTGGACTGATAGATGAACACTAACCACAAATTATAACTGAAATGATCAAGTTTCATCCCATATT
>NW_013911435.1:0-231 GCF_000517525.1 Limulus polyphemus | reverse complement strand
GGAACATCACGAATAATCCAGTATGTGCTAGGCGCCCTCTATTCCTGTATATAAGTGCGCCGGATAAAGTGAGACAAATTAACCGGAATGGAATAGCAGACTGGCAGAGATAGAAACGGACAATTGAGTCAAGCGCGGTTGTGACCGTAAGTAAGTGCGTGAATCATTGTGAATTATAGCGTGTGTTTAAAGTGACTGTGGAAATTAAGTGTTCTACAAAGTTGAATTGAG
>NW_013911434.1:0-232 GCF_000517525.1 Limulus polyphemus | reverse complement strand
GCTTTTGGTTACTGATTGTTTCTCGATTTCTTGTTTCCAGAGGGTCCCGAATTGATAGTTCTTCTCCAATTTTGGGATGTAGGTACACTTTATCTTTGAGCAATTACATGCATAGTTTCACCTTCCTACTATTCGTTTTAAGGGAGTTATGGAAGGTTTTGCATTTTGTAACGGTACTTCGTCCCATTTAGACGAATCTTCTCCAAATTTCATATGAAGGTTCGTGGAAATC
>NW_013911433.1:0-274 GCF_000517525.1 Limulus polyphemus | reverse complement strand
CTTCATTAAGGATTAAGTTTGATACATGAAAACAGATGATGTGTGACGTGGCTTCATTAAGGATTAAGTTTGATACATTAAAACAGATGATGTCTGACGTGGCTTCATTAAGAATAAGTTTGATACATGAAAACAGATGATGTGTGACGTGGCTTCATTAAGGAATAAGTTTGATACATTAAAACAGATGATGTGTGACGTGGCTTCATTAAGGAATAAGTTTGATACATTAAAACAGATGATGTGTGACGTGGCTTCATTAAGGAATAAGTTT
>NW_013911432.1:0-231 GCF_000517525.1 Limulus polyphemus | reverse complement strand
GGTTATAAATTCGGTAACTATAGTTACACATAGGTGTTTATGGAGTAGTTGTACCAAGTAATGCTAAAGATGAGTATGGTTGTTATAAATTCGGTAACTAAAGTTACTTCAAGGTGTTCGTAGAGTTGTTGTACCAAATAACGCTAAAAACGAGTATGGTGGTTATAAACTCGGTAACTAGAGTTTCACCTAGGTGTTCGTGTACTTCTTGTATCGAAAAACGCCTAAGAT
>NW_013911431.1:0-232 GCF_000517525.1 Limulus polyphemus | reverse complement strand
TGGTTAGCAGTCTATACAATCACCTAAGTCTAATTATTAATTACTAACTATATTTCTGTCGGATATCAATCTGTGCCATGGTTAGCAGTCTATCAATTTCTATGTCTGATTATTAATTACTAACTATATTTCTGTCGGATATCAATCTGTGCCCTGGTTAGCAGTCTATACAATCATCTAAGTCTAATTATCAATTACTAACTATATTTCTGTCGGATATCAATCTGTGCCC
>NW_013911430.1:0-231 GCF_000517525.1 Limulus polyphemus | reverse complement strand
TAACTGTTAGTTGTAGCACATCGTTGTTTAACACTGTGCTTCTAATAAAATATTCCTGTTAGTTGTAGCACCTCATTGTTTAACACTGCTTCTAATAAAATGTAACTGTTAGTTGTAGCACATCATTGTTTAACACTGTGCTTCTAATAAAATGTTCCTGTTAGTTGTAGCACATCATTGTTTAACACTGTGCTTCTAATAAAATGTAACTGTTAGTTGTAGCACATCATT
>NW_013911429.1:0-382 GCF_000517525.1 Limulus polyphemus | reverse complement strand
CCATGTTACTAGGGGTAACATAGTGTAGAACTATTGTAATAGTAGAACTGTTGTAATACTCTAGTAACATAGTGTAGAACTCATGTAATACACTAGTAACATAGTGTAGAACTCTTGTAATACCCCACCCTAGTAACATAGTGTAGAACTTATTACAGGAGATCTACACTATGTTACTAGGGTATTACAAGAGTTCTAAACTATGTTACTAGGGTATTACAGGAGTTCTACACTCTGTTACAAGGGTATTACAAGAGTTCTACACTATGTTACTAGTGTATTACAACTGTTCTACACTATGTTACTAGGGTATTACAACAGTTCTACACTATGTTACTAGGGTATTACAACAGTTCTACACTATGTTACTAGGGTATTACAA
>NW_013911428.1:0-232 GCF_000517525.1 Limulus polyphemus | reverse complement strand
TGATGTGCGAACTGGTCCTGACAAGGTGAAAGCAGTGCATGATTGGCCAACACCAGACAATGTGGGAGAGTTAAGAAGTTTCTTGGGACTCTGTACCTTTTACCGGAAGTTTGTGAAGGACTTTGAAACTATAGCTGCTCCACTACATGATTTGACGAAAAAAGGCCAGAAGTTCGAATGGACAGTTTCTTGCCAGCATGCTTTCAAGACATTGAAAGAAAAATTGGCCTCA
>NW_013911427.1:0-232 GCF_000517525.1 Limulus polyphemus | reverse complement strand
CGTGTACTGTCAATAAAAAGACACAAGATTTAACGATACTGTGTACTATCAATAAGAAGACAAGATTTACAAATACTGTGTATTGTCAATAAGCAGACACAAGATTTTATCAATACCGTTTACTCTCAATAAGACACAAGATTTAACGAATACTATGTACTATCAAAAGGATACAAGATTTAACGATACTGTGTACTGTCAATAAAAAGACACAAGATTTAACAATACTGTG
>NW_013911426.1:0-232 GCF_000517525.1 Limulus polyphemus | reverse complement strand
CAAGTGAAAATGGCTGAAGCAGATAAACCTAAGACTGCATTTAGTTATGGCCAAGGTGTCTGGCAATACTGTGTGATGCCATTCGGGCTTAGCTATGCTCCAGGAACATTTGAGAGGCTGTTGGAAAGAGTACTGGAAGGCCTACAATGGAGGATAGATCTAGTGTACCTAGATGATTCATTGTGTTTGCAGCAACATTTGAAGTAACTCGGTTAGAGGAAGTATTCAAGTG
>NW_013911425.1:0-232 GCF_000517525.1 Limulus polyphemus | reverse complement strand
CCAACTATAGCAAACCAATAATAGATACTGTTTTTTGGCGCGTCGCGTTGGTTATATTTATAGGCGTGTGGAGAGTTTCTCGAAAATTCAGACTAAGTAACAATACAAAGCTACATTAGCGTTTACGTACACACATATATTGTTGGTTCTTACACTTGAGAATCTGCTACAACTTTAGAGAATAGGCAGGAGTTTTGCAATACATATTTAACAGTATAATTTATGTACATTT
>NW_013911424.1:0-232 GCF_000517525.1 Limulus polyphemus | reverse complement strand
GACTTCACCTGTAAACGAATAACAGACCTCACCTGTAAACGAATAACAGACTTCACCTGTAAACGAATAACAGACTTCACCTGAAAACGAATAACAGACCTCACCTGTAAACGAATAACAGACCTCACCTGTAAACGAATAACAGACTTCACCTGTAAACGAATAACATACTTCACCTGTAAACGAATAACAGACTTCACCTGTAAACGAATAACAGACTTCACCTGTAAAC
>NW_013911423.1:0-324 GCF_000517525.1 Limulus polyphemus | reverse complement strand
TTGGTAAGGTGGTATTCAAGACAGCACAATAGACAGAAACTAATAATAAAGACGTTGGTAAGGTGGTATTCAAGACAACACAATAGACAAAAACTAATAATAAAGACGTTGGTAAGGTGGTATTCAAGACAGCACAATAGACAGAAACTAATAATAAAGACGTTGGTAAGGTGGTATTCGAGACAGCACAATAGACAAACGTCTTTATTATTAGTTTCTATAATGTGGTATTCGAGACAGCACTTTCTGTCTATTCTAATAATAAAGACGTTTATAATGTGGTATTCGAGACAGCACAATAGACAGAAACTAATAATAAAGACG
>NW_013911422.1:0-231 GCF_000517525.1 Limulus polyphemus | reverse complement strand
CTTCGTAATGACTTTAATAAATGCGTGTAGTTTAAGAAACATAAAGCCTGTTACTTCTGATAAGTTTAGTTTTTTTGCATTATGATCTATAATATCTTGGAAAATTACGTTAGGAAATGGTATTTATGAGAAATGATTACCATATTTATAGTTATTCCAGATTTGAACTGATTACTTTTATGTTTTAGTACATTATTTTGCAATCCCAGAAAATTTGTGTCGTCCATAAAG
>NW_013911421.1:0-232 GCF_000517525.1 Limulus polyphemus | reverse complement strand
CACATTATCGTTGAATATTGTGTCTTCTTGTTGACAGTACACAGTATCGTTAAATCTTTTTTCTTCTTATTGACAGGACACAGTATCGTTAAATCTTGTGTCTTCTTATTGACAGTGCACAGTATCGTTAAATCTTGTGTCTTCTTATTGACAGTACACAGTATCGTTAAATCTTGTGTCTTCTTATTGACAGTACACAGTATCGTTAAATCTTGTGTCTTCTTATTGGCAG
>NW_013911420.1:0-232 GCF_000517525.1 Limulus polyphemus | reverse complement strand
GTGTTAAAACACGGACAACAGTTAAATATCAGTAACTACTACTTTATCATGGTGTGTTATAACAACGGACAACAGTTAAATATCAGTAACTACCACTTTATCATGGTGTGTTACAACACGGACAACAGTCAAATATCAGTAACTACCACTTTATCATGGTGTGTTACAACACGGACAACAGTCAAATATCAGTAACTACTACTTTATCATGGTGTGTTACAACACGAACAAT
>NW_013911419.1:0-230 GCF_000517525.1 Limulus polyphemus | reverse complement strand
TTGCCGTCGTTCCTGATAAACCACAAGTGTTTATATCAGTCCTATATAGCCACTGTCTTACCGTCGTTCCTAATAAACCACAAGTGTTTATATCAGTCCTATATAGCCACTGTCTTACCGTCGTTCCTAATAAACCACAATGTTTATATCAGTCCTATATAGCCACTGTCTTACCGTCGTTCCTGATAAACCACAAGTGTTTATATCAGTCCTATATAGCCACTGTCTTA
>NW_013911418.1:0-569 GCF_000517525.1 Limulus polyphemus | reverse complement strand
AAACATATTAATATTAGTGTTTATAGGAAATTACAAACCATTAAACATATTAATATTAATAATTTCCTATAAACACAACCCATTAAACATATTAATATTAGTAATTTCCTATAAACACAACCCATTAAACATATTAATATTAGTAATTTCCTACAAACACAACCCATTAAACAGATGTTTTACATTTCTCAAAAAAATAAAAAAATAATAATACTAACAAAACGTGGATGGGGCGCCTGACCCCCCCAAATGGTACCAGTGATCATGTTTCGTGAGACGTAAAAACTTTGTGAGAACGTACCAGATCATTCTATTCTGATCAATTTACTTGATTCAACCTAGAACTCGCTGACGGAAGAGACTTGATTTTATTGAGTTGGAAAAAGATTCTCGAAAAGAAATAAATTAGAAGTGTGAAATTTTAAATATACGAGTCAAGCGAAATTAGATGATGCTGGAGTGCAGATGATGCTGGAGTGCAATGTATTTCTCATCTTTTGTACAATAATGAAGAACCTCGTAACTAACCGATGAAAGACATTGATTAACACCACTAGTGGCTCCTGTTT
>NW_013911417.1:0-232 GCF_000517525.1 Limulus polyphemus | reverse complement strand
TGTTGAGGCAGTGGAAGACCCATCCAGGCCAGCAGATTTGTGACGGGTCGTCAAGTGGTACCTATAGCAGTGGCCAATTTCTCTGAATATGAGCAGACACTTGGGGAAGGGGCATTGTTGGGTGTGTGCCAGGAGATAGAGCCAGTCAATGTTAAAGCAAGGAATACAACTATGAAGAAAGGACATACACTTCCAGAATATTTGACTGACCTCTATAAGAAGAGCATAGTTC
>NW_013911416.1:0-364 GCF_000517525.1 Limulus polyphemus | reverse complement strand
TATCGTTAAATCTGGTGTCTTCTTGTTGATAGTACACAGTATCGTTAAATCTTGTGTCTCCTTATTGACAGTACACAGTATTGTTAAATCTTGGGTCTTCTTATTGACAGGACACATTATTGTTAAATCTTCCCATAACTCAAACAAAGCTACAGGTGATGACTACCATAACTCAAACAAAGCTTTGTGTCTTCTTATTGACAGGACACATTATTGTTAAATCTTGTGTTTTCTAACTGACAGTACACATTATCGTCGAATATTGTCTCTTCTTATTGACAGTACACAGTATCGTTAAATCTTGTGTCTTCTTATTGACAGTACACAGTATCGTTAAATCTTGTGTCTTCTTATTGACAGGACA
>NW_013911415.1:0-232 GCF_000517525.1 Limulus polyphemus | reverse complement strand
TTGGTTTACTACCGTCTGTAAAGTAGATGTTAAATCTACTAGTTTTATTACCGTCTATAATGTAGATGTTAAAACCATATGGTTTACTACCGTTTGTAATGTAGATGTTAAAACCATATGGTTTACTACCGTCTGTAATGTAGATGTTAAATCTACTAGTTTTATTACCGTCTGTAATGAAGATGTTAAAACCATTTGATTTACTACCGTCTGTAATGTAGATCTTAAATCT
>NW_013911414.1:0-232 GCF_000517525.1 Limulus polyphemus | reverse complement strand
TACAATATTATTTATCTAATTTAATTACACAATATTATTTATATACTCTAATTACACAATACTATTTATCTACTTTAATAACACAATATTATTTATCTAATTTAATTACACAATATTATTTATCTAATTTAATAACACAATATTATTTATATACTTTAATAACACAATATTATTTATCTAATTTAATAGCACAATGTTATTTATCTAATTTAATAACACAATATTATTTATG
>NW_013911413.1:0-232 GCF_000517525.1 Limulus polyphemus | reverse complement strand
CAAAGTAAAGATGTATCTTACTGTAATGGATGAATAATTGTATTTCAGTTACTCCAACCTAATTACAAAGTAAAGATGTATCTTACTGTAATGGATGTATAATTGTATTTCAGTTACCCCGACCTAATTACAAAGTAAAGATGTATCTTACTGTAATGGATGTATAATTGTATTTCAGTTACCCCGACCTAATTACAAAGTAAAGATGTATCTTGCTGTTTTGGATGTATAG
>NW_013911412.1:0-232 GCF_000517525.1 Limulus polyphemus | reverse complement strand
AGAAATTGAATTCCCTATGACTGAGATTTTACTGGATAGGTATGTGGTAAGCTGTGGAAGAATGGTGCAGAACCTGTAGTACATGTTGTGCAAAAAGGGGACCAAAGCATAAGGGAAGTGCTCCAATGAAGTTATATCAAGTTGGTGCACCAATGGAAAGAATAGCCATTGACATTGCTGGTCCGTTGCCCCGAACTCGTGCTGGAAACAGGTACATTTGTGTGGTGATGAA
>NW_013911411.1:0-230 GCF_000517525.1 Limulus polyphemus | reverse complement strand
ACTTTTATGGTAGTTAACTTCACACCAACTTTATTCTCTTTTGGTATTATCTGTCTGCCTCTGTCTCCTTTTCCTGCTTGACTCATGCTATTTATATTCTAGAATTGTTAGGCCTATCACTTTTATGGTAGTTAACTTCACACCAACTTTATTCTCTTTTGCTATTATCTGACTGCTTCTGTCTCCTGTTCCTGCTTGATCCACGCTATTTATATCTTTATCACTTAATC
>NW_013911410.1:0-232 GCF_000517525.1 Limulus polyphemus | reverse complement strand
TGTGTTTTTACTCCCTAAGTTAAGTGGAAATAAATCAATTATCCAAGCTCTACTTTAATGGTCAGTTAACTTTAGAATGTGTTTTTACTCCCTAAGTTAAGTGGAAATAAATCAATTATCCAAGCTCTATTTTAATGGTCAGTTAAGTTTAAAATGTGTTTTTTACTCCCTAAGTTAAGTGGAAATAAATCAATTATCCAAGCTCTATTTTAATGTTCAATTAAGTTTAAAA
>NW_013911409.1:0-249 GCF_000517525.1 Limulus polyphemus | reverse complement strand
TATTTAACGATACTGTGTATTGTCAAAAAGAAGATACAAGATTTAACGATACTGTGTCCTGTCAATAAGAAGACACAAGATTTAATAATACTGTGTACTGTCAATAAGAATACACAATATTTAACGATACTGTGTACTGTCAATAAGAAGAAACAAGATTTAACGATACTGTGTACTGTCAATAAGAAGACACAAGATTTAGCAATACTGTGTACTATCTATAAGAAGACACAAGATTTAACGATACTG
>NW_013911408.1:0-232 GCF_000517525.1 Limulus polyphemus | reverse complement strand
CATATCATTTTTATGATGTTAAATTTTTACCATTTTTGTTTTACCACTTTCATCAAGACTTTGATGGCTGACTTTTTAAGTTCACCTATTAACCTAATGCGTACAGACGTTAAAAATAAGCAACAGGTGCTAAGTAAGTATATCATTTTTATGATGTTAAATTGTTACCATTTTTATTATGCCTCCTCAAGACTTTGATGGCTGACTTTTTAAGTTCACCTATTAACCTAAT
>NW_013911407.1:0-231 GCF_000517525.1 Limulus polyphemus | reverse complement strand
TTACAGAAAAATCAGAAAAGCGGACACATAAGCTAGAAGTCATGTCTCAAAATCAGGATATCCGTCATGCTGTAGAATCATTTGAAGAACGAACCATGCAGTTAGAAGTCATTTCTAAAAATCAAGGAATACGTCATAGTGTAGAATCATTTTAACAACGAACCATTCAGTTAGAAGTCATGTATCAAAATCAGGGAATACATCATGATATAGAATCATTGAAAGAACGAA
>NW_013911406.1:0-232 GCF_000517525.1 Limulus polyphemus | reverse complement strand
GGGTCATGATTGACATTTTGTAATGTGATTTGACAATTCAATAACGTTTTTGAGCTTTCACTGACAATACTTATTAAAGATAATCTTAAGCGTGAAAACTGTCCATATTTTGATGTCATGATATGTAAATTAAAAATTGTTATTTTACGGTGATAATATTGTTTTATTGTGCCCAATAATGCATAATTTCATTTGATAAACACGTTTAGATTGAATGGTAATTTATAATCAG
>NW_013911405.1:0-233 GCF_000517525.1 Limulus polyphemus | reverse complement strand
AGTATCGTTAAATCTTGTGTCTTCTTATTGACAGGACACATTATTGTTAAATCTTGTGTTTTCTTACTGACAGTACACATTATCGTTGAATATTGTGTCTTCTTATTGACAGTACACAGTATCGTTAAATCTTGTGTCTTCTTATTGACAGTACACAGTATCGGTAAATCTTGTGTCTTCTTACTGAGAGTACACAGTATTTTAAATCTTGTGTCTTCTTACTGAGAGTACAC
>NW_013911404.1:0-233 GCF_000517525.1 Limulus polyphemus | reverse complement strand
CAAAGGACTGCACTAAGCAGACTCCAGTATGTTGTTTATGGGGGGGGGGAGTGAACATTTGGCAGCTTACAAGGGTTGTCAAAAATTTCAGGAGGCAAAAAAGGTTCAAACTGTTAGAGTACAGTCAAAACTGAGCTACGCCCAAGCACTCCAAATTGTTGCACAGAAACGACAGCCTGTGGAAACAAACCATCTGCCCAAAGAACCACAGAAATCTCGATCTCCCGACAAAC
>NW_013911403.1:0-314 GCF_000517525.1 Limulus polyphemus | reverse complement strand
TTAGGTGAACTTGAGCTATTAAACCTACAGTCCGGTTAATAGCTCAAGTTCACCTAATACAGTCCATAGCTCAAGTTCACCTAAAAACCTACAGTCCTTAGGTGAACTTGAGCTATAAACCTACAGTCCTTAGATGAACTTGAGCTATAAACCTACAGTCCTAAGGTGAACTTGAGCTATAAACCTACAGTCCTTAGGTGAACTTGAGCTATTAACCTACAGTCCTTAGGTGAACTTGAGCTATTAACCTACAGTCCTTAGGTGGACTTGAGCTATAAACCTACAGTCCTTAGGTGAACTTGAGCTATAAACCT
>NW_013911402.1:0-232 GCF_000517525.1 Limulus polyphemus | reverse complement strand
GAAGACACAAGATTTAACGATACTGTGTACTGTCAGACAAGAAGACACAAGATTTAACGATCCTGTGTACTGTCAATAAGAAGACACAAGATTTAATGATACTGTGTACTTTTAATAAGAAGACACAATATTTAACAAAACTGTGTACTGTCAATAATAAAACACACGATTTAACAATACTGTGTACTATCAATAAAAAGACACAAGATTTAACGATACTGTATACTGTCAA
>NW_013911401.1:0-232 GCF_000517525.1 Limulus polyphemus | reverse complement strand
GCTGGTAGGTCTTTTAAAACAGATTGATAGTGGCTGGTAGGTCTTTTAATACAGATGGATAGTGGCTGGTAGGTCTTTTAATACAGATGGATAGTGGCTAGTAGGTCTTTTAATACAGATGGATAGTGGCTGGTAAGTCTTTTAATACAGATGGATAGTGGCTGGTAGGTCTTTTAATACAGATTGATAGTGGCTGGTAGATCTTTTAATACAGATGGATAGTGGGTGGTAA
>NW_013911400.1:0-232 GCF_000517525.1 Limulus polyphemus | reverse complement strand
AAAAAAAAAAAAGGAAAATGGAGAAAGAATATGTTTAGGCAAAACTTGAATTGCCAAGTAGCATTCACTCCTTAATTAAAATTAAGTCATATAATTAATAGTTTGAAAGACAAAATTGAATTGAGGGATAAATGTGGTGTATACAAAATTTCTTGTACTTGTGGTCTAAGTTATACTCGACAGAAGAGTAGGAACCTAAAATTTAGAGTAAAAGAAGATCAAAATGCTGTGG
>NW_013911399.1:0-237 GCF_000517525.1 Limulus polyphemus | reverse complement strand
TACTTGAAAGTTCAATTATCTGTCAATAGATGGAGAAAAAAAAACTTAATAACAAATACTCGGAAGTTCAGTTATCTCTCAATAGATGGAGAAAAAATTAATAACAAATACTCGGACGTTCAGTTATCTCTCAAAAGCTGGATAAAAATAATAAGGAAGAATACTTCGAAGTTCAGTTATCTCTCAATAGATGGAGAAACAAATAATAAGGAAAATACTTGGAAGTTCAGGTATCTG
>NW_013911398.1:0-301 GCF_000517525.1 Limulus polyphemus | reverse complement strand
AAATATCTTAGTTGATCAATTTTAGAATACAAATAACATGCTTATAGGTGGAAATGAAGATATCTTAGTTGGATTAAAATATCTTAGTTGATCAATTTTAGAATACAAATAACATGCTTATAGGTGGAATGAAGATATCTTAGTTGGTTTATTTTAATGTACAAATGACTTGTATATAGGTGGATTAAAAATATCTTAGTTGATTAGTTTTAGAATACAAATAACATGCTTATAGGTGGAATGAAGATATCTTAGTTGGTTTATTTTAATATACAAATGACTTGCATATAGGTGGGTTAAA
>NW_013911397.1:0-988 GCF_000517525.1 Limulus polyphemus | reverse complement strand
GAAGACGTCATGGCCTTTTAGATGTTGGGATTTTGTTTGAATAATCTTATTTTTGAAGTTCTACTTTGTTTAAAAATAACTGAAGAAAAAATAAAAACAATAACTATAAAATAAATGCTAGCCTAAATTTTGTTAACAGATAATGGAATAACCACTGGGAATTGTGATGAAATCATGTCCACTTTTAAAGTCTTACACCAAAGGCAACTTTGTATCGAAATATGACATCTTTGTAGTGAAATATGAGGAAAAACAATTTTTTTCAAAATTTGCGAAAAACCATGGGCTATAGTCTTAGGTTTTTGGTGAAAATATGAGTTTTTTTTGGAAAAGGGAGAAAGAACTTTTTTTAAACAAAGTTAATAGAAAAATATCGGATAGTGCTTAATTCGTCGGAAAACTTAAAATTGAGACATTATAACATTGACGTATAACATTGACGAAAAATATTATGTCCCGTGAAGAGTTAAAACATTTAAACTTTCGCTCACCGGAGTAAAATTAATTCGACAGTTGAGTTTATTTTATAAGCCGTGAAGAGATGAAAGAATAAAACTTTCGATAACCTAGTGTAAAAACAATCCGAAAGCTGAGTTTATTTTATAAGAAGACGTCATGGCCTTTTAGATGTTGGGATTTTGTTTGAATAATCTTATTTTTGAAGTTCTACTTTGTTTAAAATATAACTGAAGAAAAAATTAAAACAATAACTATTTTGAATAATCTTATTTTTCATATTCTACTTTGTTTACAATATAACTGAGGAAAAATTAAAAACAACATCAGTAAAATAAATGCTAGCCGAAATTGTGTTAACAGATTACGGAATAACCACTCGGAATTGTGATGAAAAGATGTCCACTTTTAAAGTCTAACACCAAAGGCAACTTTGTATCGAAATATGAGGAAAAACAATTTTTTTCAAAATTTGCGAAAAACCATGGGCCCTAAGGCTATAGCTCATATTTTCACCAAAAATTTTTTTTGG
>NW_013911396.1:0-232 GCF_000517525.1 Limulus polyphemus | reverse complement strand
AACCACTTTTCTTGCTGTTAAACATTTCCTTTCGAACCTCCGGTTATTGGTAACTTGCCTGTTTTACATGTGAATACCACGATGCGTTCCTCAAAAGTTTTATATATACTGTCACTATGGTATATTTTGCCTATTTTCGAACACTATAATGCAAAAGTTATGTTATGAATTTCGCGCAAAGCTACACGAGGGCTATCTGCGCTAGCCGTCCCTGATTTAGCAGTGTAAGACC
>NW_013911395.1:0-232 GCF_000517525.1 Limulus polyphemus | reverse complement strand
CCGGAGACGTAACAGTATTCATGTCTGGAGATGTGAAACTGCAGATGGGAGAGTGACGACCTGGCAAACAGTAATACCGAGAAAGTTACAGGAAGTTGTGCTGCATCCTTTCCATGATAGTTTAACACGAGGACATCTTGGAGTTAAGAAGACATTAAGTCACCTATGGCAGAGATTTTACTGGATAGGTATGAGGCAAGATGCGGAAGAATAGTGCAGGACATGCAGTACA
>NW_013911394.1:0-399 GCF_000517525.1 Limulus polyphemus | reverse complement strand
TAATTATTTGTGCTTGTTTTCTCAGAATTAGTAGGGGCTCCCTTTTCAGTTTCAAACATTTGTTGCTGTGGATGAGTTATAAGAGTAATGGTCAAATCCCACCATTCGGTCAAACAAAAGTTGGCGGTGAGATCTCTTGATTACTTGTCTTCCCTCTAGTCTATCACTTTAAAATTAGGGTTAGCTATCTCTTTATATCCTACTCGAAGTTTTGCAACAAACTCACGAAGCTTTGTTTTATAGCTCAGCTTCTTGATACTGTAACACACTTTGTTCAATTTCAAGTGGCTCGAGCTAACCCATAAATATTTACAGAATTGTTGTTTGATTTCTGAAGCAATTTTTATCAAAGTGTTTTTATATATATTACCCTTTGATCTTGTTAGATGTCGTAGTTCA
>NW_013911393.1:0-355 GCF_000517525.1 Limulus polyphemus | reverse complement strand
CTTGACATGACACAGTAAATTTAACAATACTGTGTCCTGTCAATAAGAATATACAGGATTTATCAATACTGTGTACTGTCAATAAGAAGACACAAGATTTAACAATTTTGTGTCCTGTCAATAAGAAGATACAGGATTTATCAATACTGTGTCCTGTCAATAAGAAGACACAAAATATAACAATACTGTATCCTGTCAATAAGAAGACACAAAATTTAACAATACTGTATCCTGTCAATAAGAAGATAAACTTGTGTCTTCTAATTGACAGTACACAGTTTTGATAAATCCTGTATCTTCTTATTGACAGGACACAGTATTTTTAAATATTGTGTCTTTTTATTGACAGTACAGA
>NW_013911392.1:0-232 GCF_000517525.1 Limulus polyphemus | reverse complement strand
AGAAACACTTTATATAATATTGTAAATTATTATTGTTACATTCTGGTTGAAAACAAGATTACTCTATGGAACTCTCACTAAAATCATCAGTAAATTGTTAACAAAGTTTAAACAACTTATATTTTCAAAATACTACATAAAATTATATAGCACAAAACTTAATTAATGTCTCATGGTTACTTTACAGTTACATACAGCAGTACATTCACCAGTGTCATGTGGTTACTTTACA
>NW_013911391.1:0-232 GCF_000517525.1 Limulus polyphemus | reverse complement strand
AATAGCAATACATACTGTACTAGCTAATTTACAATAACAATACACAATTTACTAGCAACTTTAGAATAACAATACACAATTTACTAGCAACTTTAGAATAACAATACACAATTTACTAGCAAATTTACAATAACAATACACAATTTAGTAGCAAATTTACAATAACAATACACAATTTTCTAGCAAATTTACAATAACAATACACAATTTAGTAGCAAATTTACAATAACAA
>NW_013911390.1:0-232 GCF_000517525.1 Limulus polyphemus | reverse complement strand
AGTGAGTAAACAGACTGTCTAGTATCTGCGGCAGTAGTCTGTTGATGCTAGAAAGGTCTAGACTTCAGTGTGTTACTAAATTATTCATATTTTGTGAGTAAACAGACTGTCTAGTATCTGCGGCAGTAGTCTGTTGATGCTAGAAAGGTCTAGACTTCAATGTGTTACTAAGTTATACATATTTTGTGAGTAAACAGACTGTCTAGTATCTGCGCAGTAGTCTGTTGATGTT
>NW_013911389.1:0-232 GCF_000517525.1 Limulus polyphemus | reverse complement strand
TTATTAAGACCTGCCAACATAGTCAGACGAAAGAAGTGGGCAAGTGACCAAGCCTCTGGACTTTTGGAAGACTGTACTGTTCTCAGACGAATCAAGATTCGCTGAATTTTCGAAGGATATGGGTCTGGAGAATCTCTCACCAAGATTTTTGGCTCAATAGATTGCAGCCAACTGTGAAGCATGGTGGTTTCAGCATGATGGTTTGGGGAGCTGCTTGGGTCGGTGGGAAATC
>NW_013911388.1:0-231 GCF_000517525.1 Limulus polyphemus | reverse complement strand
ATTCTTCAGTATGTTACCTTCCTCCTATTCCTTTTTATTCTTCAGTATGTTACCATCCTCCTCTTCCTTATTATTCTTCAGTATGTTACCTCCTTCTATTCATTATTATTCTTCAGTATGTTACCTTCCTTCTATTCGTTATTATTCTTCAGTATGTTACCTTCCTTCTATTCGTTATTATTCTTCAGTATGTTACCATCCTTCTATTCGTTATTATTCTTCAGTATGTTA
>NW_013911387.1:0-231 GCF_000517525.1 Limulus polyphemus | reverse complement strand
GAGAAGACCTGCTTCAACCACGTAGTTTATCATACAGCTCATTTGGCCCTTTGTCAAAGTAATTCAGCCACATAGTTTATCATACAGCTCACGTGGGCATTTGTCAAAGTAATTCAGCCACATAGTTTATCATACAGCTCACGTGGTCATTTGTCAAAGTAATTCAGCCACATAGTTTACCTCACAGCTCATTTGGCCCTTTGTCAAAGTAATTCAGCTACATAGTTTACC
>NW_013911386.1:0-232 GCF_000517525.1 Limulus polyphemus | reverse complement strand
GTGATCTCAGTTTGTGCTCTTATTCTCTTTATTTGCATTCCTCCTACTCTTCAAAATAATATTGTTACGTCTCCATTTGTTAATTAACTTTCCGTAACTTCGTTCCAACGAAACTTTAGCGACACAAGTCCTTACTTAATAAAATTGGTTTATTCTTTCCGAATACAACTTTACGATACACTTATTTTCAACAATCACGTTAAAACAAACACTATAACGAACGAACGTTAAG
>NW_013911385.1:0-244 GCF_000517525.1 Limulus polyphemus | reverse complement strand
TGGTAAACAGTCAGCTTTCAAACCTTTCAAAAATACATTGGTAAATATTCAGCTTTCATACCTTTATAAAATACACTGGTAAACAGAGTAAGCTTTCAAATCTTTCAAAAATACACTGGTAAACAGAGTAAGCTTTCATACCTTTATAAAATACACTGGTAAACAGTCAGCTTTCAAACCTTTATAAAATACACTGGTAAACAGAGTAAGCTTTCAAATCTTTCAAAAATACACTGGTAAACAG
>NW_013911384.1:0-233 GCF_000517525.1 Limulus polyphemus | reverse complement strand
GAACACGTTCATCAATATCGACTTTTCATTATTAGCTCTAACGATCTATATCATCACTCCGAATACGTTCATCAATATCGACTTTTCTTTATTAGCTCTAACGATCTATATCATCACTCCGAATACGTTCATCAATATCGACTTTTCTTTATTAGCTCTAACGATCTATATCATCACTCCGAATACGTTCACCAATATCAACTTTTCTTTATTAGCTCCAACGATCTATATCA
>NW_013911383.1:0-232 GCF_000517525.1 Limulus polyphemus | reverse complement strand
CGTGTGGTAATTATGGCAAGTGAGGGAAGCCTAGTACGTGTGGTAATTAATGCAAGTGAGGGAAGCCTAGTACGTGTGGTATTTATGGCAAGTGAGGGAAGCCTTGTACGTGTGGTATTTATGGGAAGTGAGTGAAGCCTAGTACGTGTGGTATTTATGGCAAGTGAGGGAAGCCTAGTATGTGTGGTATTTATGGCAAGTGAGGGAAGCATAGTACGTGTGGTAATTATGG
>NW_013911382.1:0-231 GCF_000517525.1 Limulus polyphemus | reverse complement strand
AGACAAAATATAGTTTAAGAAGGATTAAAAATACCATTATGAAAGTCATTAAAATATAGTTTATGAAGGACTAAAAATACCGCTATCAAAGTTGAAAATATCTAGTCTAAGAAGGCCTAAATAGACTGTTATGAAAGTCGACAAAATCGAGTGGACGAAAACTAAAAGCATGTTTTCAAAGTCAACAAAATCAAGTGGATAACGAACTAAAAGGAACCTATCAATGTCAAC
>NW_013911381.1:0-229 GCF_000517525.1 Limulus polyphemus | reverse complement strand
GAAGGTAAACTCTGCATATTACTACGCAACGTTAAAGTGTACCTACATACCAAATTTGATGAAGAATCATCAATTTTGGACCCTTTGGTAACAATAAATCGAAAAACAATAAGTAACCAAAAGCTTCACAACAGTACACATACGCTTTCAGAAAAGCCAATAAAAGAGTAACATAAAACGACCACAAAAGTCGCAAAAATTATAATAGAAGGCTAAAATTTTGCATGTA
>NW_013911380.1:0-230 GCF_000517525.1 Limulus polyphemus | reverse complement strand
AACTAGAGTTATACCTAGGTGTTTATGGAGTAGTTGTACCAAGTAAGGCTAAAGATGAGTATGGTGGTTATAAATTCTCTAACTAGAGTTACACCAAGGTGTTCATGGAGTAGTTGTACCAAATAACGCTACAGATGAGTATGGGGTTATTAATTCGGTAACTAGAGATACACCTTGGTGTTCATGGAGTTGTTGTACCAAATAACGCTAAAGATGAGATGGGGGTTATA
>NW_013911379.1:0-577 GCF_000517525.1 Limulus polyphemus | reverse complement strand
TAAAGTCCCCAGTATTTAGCTGTTCTGTGATGTATAAAGTCCCCAGTATTTAGCTGTTCTGTGATGTATAAAGTACAGCACAGAACAGCTAAATACTGGGGACTTTATACATCACAGAACAGCTAAATACTGGAGACTTTATACAGCACAGAACAGCTAAATACTGGGGACTTTATACAGCACAGAACAGCTAAATACTGGAGACTTTATACAGCACAGAACAGCTAAATACTGGGGACTTTATACAGCACAGAACAGCTAAATACTAGATACTTTATACAGCACAGAACAGCTAAATACTGGAATAAAGTCCCCAGTATTTAGCTGTTCTGTGATGTATAAAGTCCCCAGTATTTAGCTGTTCTGTGATGTATAAAGTCCCCAGTATTTACCTGTTCTGTGCTGTATAAAGTCCCCAGTATTTACCTGTTTTGTGCTATATAAAGTCCCCAGTATTTAGCTGTTCTGTGATGTATAAAGTCCCCAGTATTTAGCTGTTCTGTGCTGTATAAAGTCCCCAGTATTTAGCTGTTCTGTGCTGTATAAAGTCCCCAGTATTTAGCTGTTCTGTGCCGCA
>NW_013911378.1:0-232 GCF_000517525.1 Limulus polyphemus | reverse complement strand
TAGTATCGTTAAATATTGTGTGTTCTTATTGATAGTACACAGTATTTATAAATCTTGTGTCTTCTTATTGACAGAACACAGTATTGTTAAATCTTGTGTCTTCTTATTGACAGTACACAGTATAGTTAAATCTTGTGTCTTCTTATTGACAGTACACAGTATTGTTAAATCTTGTTTCTTCTTATTGACAGTACACAGTATTGTTAAATCTTGTGTCTTCTTATTGACAGTG
>NW_013911377.1:0-287 GCF_000517525.1 Limulus polyphemus | reverse complement strand
CTACTTGATGCACACCAGGATTAGATAGTACATAGGACTACTTGATACACACCAGGATTAGATAGTACATTGAGCTACTTGATGCACACCAGGATTACAAAGTACATAGGGCTACTTGATGCACACCAGGATTAGATAGTATATAGAGCTACTTGATGTACACCAGGATTAGGAAGTACATAGAGCTACGTGATGCACACCAGGATTAGATAGTACATAGGACTACTTGATACACACCAGGATTAGATAGTACATAGGACTACTTGATGCACACCAGGATTAGATAG
>NW_013911376.1:0-231 GCF_000517525.1 Limulus polyphemus | reverse complement strand
TCACATCAAGAATATGTCAAATATCTAATAGTAATAGAGCTATATAATACATGTCACATCAAGAATATGTCAAATATCTAATAGTAATAGAGCTATAGTTACTTGATACTATAATAAGACTACACCAGCAGTGTAATACATGTCACATTAAGAATATGTCAAATATCTGATAGTTATAGTTATTTGATACAATAATAACAAGACTACACCAGCAGTGTAAAAGATGTCACG
>NW_013911375.1:0-231 GCF_000517525.1 Limulus polyphemus | reverse complement strand
GTAATCCATGGATCGGTTGACTCAATGTATAAAAGTACCATATTTTATGTAGTCCATGGGTCGGTGACTCAATGTATAAAAGTACCATATTTTATGTAGTCCATGGGTCGGTTGACTCAATGTATAAAAGTACCATATTTTATGTAGTCCATGGGTCGGTGACTCAATGTATAAAACTACCATATTTTATGTAGTTCATGGGTCGGTTGACACAATGTATAAACTACCATA
>NW_013911374.1:0-232 GCF_000517525.1 Limulus polyphemus | reverse complement strand
TTGGTACTATGTACTTGTTGGATCTTGGCAACGATACATCTTGTTGATACTGTGTACTTGTTGAATCTTGGCAACGCTACATCTTGGTTGTACTGTACTGTGTACTTGTTGGATCTTGGCAACGATACATCTTGTTGGTACTGTGTACTTGTTGAATCTTGGCAACGATACATCTTGATGGTACTGTGTACCTGTTGAATCTTGGCAACGATACATCTTGTTGGTACTGTGT
>NW_013911373.1:0-232 GCF_000517525.1 Limulus polyphemus | reverse complement strand
GAAGCTCTAGTCCAACAATTTACCAAGTCCAGCACTATAGCCAAGAACTAAATATAAAGTTCTAGTCCAACAATTCACCAAGTCCAGCAATGTAGCCAAGAACTAAATATAGAAGCTCTAGTCCAACAATTCACCAAGTCCAGCATTGTAGCCAAGAACTAAATATAAAGTTCTTGTCCTACAATTCACCAAGTCCAGCACTGTAGTCAAGAACTAAATATAAAGTTCTAGT
>NW_013911372.1:0-231 GCF_000517525.1 Limulus polyphemus | reverse complement strand
CAGACTAAAGTACAACAGTGGGTCGATAGAACGATACTAGCTATTGGGTCCTATTTAATCCAGTCGGTCTTAAACAAACACATGTAGATATGTTGTAAATATATGAGTTAATTAACAAACTGGCTTCAGACTAAAGTCAACAGTGGGTCATAGAATGTTAATTGTTATTGGATCTGTTTAATCCACTCGGACTTGAGGAAACCAATGAAAATATGTTGTAAAAAGATGAGT
>NW_013911371.1:0-232 GCF_000517525.1 Limulus polyphemus | reverse complement strand
AAGAACGAGAAAAGAAACGGGAAGAAAGACTCCAACAGTTGAGAGAAAGCCAACACATACAAATGGAAAAGATTAGTACATTTCAAAGTGAATTAAATACATTAAAGGATAATTTATTATCTTTTACACAAGGATGATATATTAGCCATAGACCTAATCAGCCTCAGACAATGGGAAGTTTCTTCCAGTCCCCGCAGCTGAACCCTAATGCAGACATCTTCAGTCCTGTCAG
>NW_013911370.1:0-232 GCF_000517525.1 Limulus polyphemus | reverse complement strand
CAGGATTTGATTGTTGTTAATTTGTTAGTAGTGGTGTTGTGTCCTTCTGTAGATGTCAGAACCTGATTATTGTTACTTAGTTAGTAGTGGTGTTTGTACCTCTGTAGATGTCAGGATCTGATTCTTGTTACTTAGTTAGTAGTGGTGTTGTGTCCCTCTGTAGATGTCAGAATCTGATTGTTGTTTCTTAGTTAGTAGTGGTGTTGTGTCCTTCTGTAGATGTCAGAATCTG
>NW_013911369.1:0-224 GCF_000517525.1 Limulus polyphemus | reverse complement strand
TATTTGGTCAGATAAGAGATAGCGTGAAACCCACTATTTGGTCAGATAAGAGATAGCGTGAAACCCACTATTTGGTCAGATAAGAGATAGCGTGAAACCCACTATTTGGTCAGATAAGAGATAGCGTGAAACCCACTATTTGGTCAGATAAGAGATAGCGCGAAACCCACTATTTGGTCAGATAAGAGATAGCGTGAAACCCACTATTTGGCAGTTAAGAGATA
>NW_013911368.1:0-231 GCF_000517525.1 Limulus polyphemus | reverse complement strand
CAGTAGAGGTAAGTGCTGTGCATGTTAAGTAGAGGTAAGTGTCGTACATGTTCAGTAGAGGTAAGTGTCGTACATGTTCAGTAGAGGTAAGTGTCGTACATGTTCAGTAGAGGTAATTGTTGTATATGTTCAGTAGAGGTAAGTGCTGTGCATGTTCAGTAGAGATAAGTGTTGTACATGTTCAGTAGAGGTAAGTGCTGTGCATGTTCAGTAGAGGTAAGTGCTGTGCAT
>NW_013911367.1:0-232 GCF_000517525.1 Limulus polyphemus | reverse complement strand
GTTTTTGAGTGCTTGCCTTGGATTCAAATGTGCAATGCGCTTGACCAATCAGAGCGCTTAATGCAATTAGCGTCGGTAATCACCTAATCGGTATTTCAATTTTCATTTGATACTCGGCAGTCTGGCACGTGCTTACTGTCAAGTTGGGTGCGTCACCGAAAGCCGAAGTACCGTATCATAGGCCTCAGGAGCAAAATAGTTGTTTCTTCATTTTTCGTTCTGTTTTTTAACT
>NW_013911366.1:0-232 GCF_000517525.1 Limulus polyphemus | reverse complement strand
AAAGGCTATAGCCCATGTTTTTCCTAAATTTTGAAAAAATTGTTTTTCTTCATATTTCAGTACAAAGATGCCCTTGATGTAAGACTTTCAAGATAGAGATTTTTTTATTAAAATTCCCAATAGTTATTTCATAATCTCTTATCAAAATTTCGGTTAGTGTCGATTTCAATGTTGTTCTTTTTTGTCTTCAATTATATTATAAACAAAGAAGAGCTTTAAGAATATAATTATT
>NW_013911365.1:0-232 GCF_000517525.1 Limulus polyphemus | reverse complement strand
TTACATACCTGGAGTTTTGTGATTGCCGTGGAGCTCCACAGATTACTAGACTCCATCAAGGACTATGTGATGATGGTTCACACCAACAATAGTGACCCTTACATACCTGGAGTTTTGTGATTGCCGTGGAGCTCCACAGATTACTAGACTCCATCAAGGACTATGTGATGATGGTTCACACCAACAATAGTGACCCGTATCGAGAGAATGAGAGAGTACGTGGTTTCATTAC
>NW_013911364.1:0-232 GCF_000517525.1 Limulus polyphemus | reverse complement strand
ATCATTAGAACGGTACAAACTTACCATTAGATTTGTCATCAGATTATCATTAGAACGGTACAAACTTACCATTAGATTTGTCCCATCAGATCATCATTAGAACGTTACAAATTTACCATTAGATTTGTCCCATCAGATCATCGTTAGAACGTAACAAATTTACCATTAGATTGTCCCATCAGATTATCATTAGAACGGTACAAACTTACCATTAGATTTGTCCCATCAGATC
>NW_013911363.1:0-232 GCF_000517525.1 Limulus polyphemus | reverse complement strand
CATAACCAATTCCATTTCATTTAAGTAGCATCTATTTTTCCAACAAACTTTCATGCTCGGTCCACTTTCATACTTCCACCCTCTTTCCTCCAGTTTTCAGTTGACCAGTGGGGGCATCATTCCACCTTTTCCTGTTTCTTCAGTCTGTTTGCTATTTTACTGATGACATCATTCAGAGATCTTACCAAGCTGTACCTTACCAGCTAAGTGGTACACTTTTTCATTGAATGAC
>NW_013911362.1:0-228 GCF_000517525.1 Limulus polyphemus | reverse complement strand
TATAGGATTAGTGACAGGTTAGACTTTTATTATAGATGGACAGTGGCTGGTAGGTATTTCATCATAGATGGAAAGTGGCTGGTAGGTCTTTCATTATATATGGATAGTGGCTGGTAGGTCTTTTATGATAGATGAATAGTGACTTGTAGGTCTTTAATGTTAGATGGATAGTGACTGGCAGGTCTTTTATAGATAGATAGTGGCTGGTAGGTCTTTTATTACAGATGG
>NW_013911361.1:0-232 GCF_000517525.1 Limulus polyphemus | reverse complement strand
AGCACAGGGATACCAAGGTTGGTACAGTCATCAGGATTCAATGCCAGAAAAGGGCAGCTTTCAGAGAGGTTTGAGGGACTTTGCTGGTACTGTAACAAATCTGAGCACAAGAGAGCTCAATGCCGGCAATTTCAACAAAGGGAAGATGCCATGGCAGGAAAGGCTGTTGGAACTGTGGAGAGCAAGGACATATGAGGAGCCAGTGTAAGAAGAATATTATCCAATAAGTCAT
>NW_013911360.1:0-232 GCF_000517525.1 Limulus polyphemus | reverse complement strand
AATTACTGTAGTATCATATATACATAACATAGGTAAATATCAGTATTAGTTACTTTAATATCATATATACATAACATAGTTAAATATCAGTATCAATTACAGTAGTATCATATATACATAACATAGGTAAATATCAGTTTCAATTACAGTAGTATCATATATACATAACATAGGTAGATATCAGTATCAATTACTGTAGTATCATATATACATAACATAGGTAAATATCAGT
>NW_013911359.1:0-232 GCF_000517525.1 Limulus polyphemus | reverse complement strand
CTACAGAAAGGGCTATCTGTGCTCTTCTCACCACGGGTATCGAAACCCGGTTTCTAGTGGTATAAGTCTGCAAACATACCGCTGTTTAAGCGTATTGTATGACCTTCGCTGGTAGCATAAAGTAATCTACAATAGAATCTCAACATGTGAGACTAGTTTCTGTTGGCACACAGACAACCCTAAAATACTGCAAAATGCTTGAGACATTATCTTTACAGTTCTTATAGTGATA
>NW_013911358.1:0-231 GCF_000517525.1 Limulus polyphemus | reverse complement strand
GAAAACGTGTTATTAGTTTTCTTCCACTCGATTTTGTCGACTTTCATAACTGTCTTTTTAGGCCTTCTTAGACTAGATATTTTCGACTTTGATAGTGGTATTTTCAGTCTTTCTTACACTATATTTTAATGACTTTCATAATGATATTTTTAATCCTTCTTAAACTATATTTTGTCGACTGTTATAAAGGTCTTTTAGTCTTCCATCACTAGATTTTGTTGACATTGATTT
>NW_013911357.1:0-229 GCF_000517525.1 Limulus polyphemus | reverse complement strand
GCCAAGTAAGGCTAAAGATGAGTGTGGTGGTTTTAAATTCAGTAACTAGAGTTACACCTAGGTTTTCGTGGATTTGTTTACCAAATAACGCTAAAGATGAATATGGTGGTTATAAATTCGGTAAAATATAGTTATACCTAAGTGTTCATGGAGTAGTTGTACCAAGTAAGGCTAAAGATGAGTATGGTGTTTACAAATTCGGTAACTAGAGTTACATCTAGGTGTTCGT
>NW_013911356.1:0-232 GCF_000517525.1 Limulus polyphemus | reverse complement strand
TTGAACATTCGACAAAGTACATGATAATTCTAGAAACGTTGCGTCACGTGATCATGTGACTTGCTGACGCAACACTATATTAGCAATTAATAGTTCAAGTTTTCAAAAGAACCATATGGGTGGACGTTATTATTTATTGCTAACTTTCAAGCACAAATTTGTTAATTTTATGGAATTCTCCTAATTAAAGAGCGTTTAGCGTCACGTGATATTAGCGTAAATAATTATGTTT
>NW_013911355.1:0-536 GCF_000517525.1 Limulus polyphemus | reverse complement strand
AGCCATGATAGTCAATATCTGTAACAGAGGAGGCATATAGCAAACATGGATGAGGGCCATGATAGTCAATATCTGTAACAGAGGAGGCATATAGCAAGCATGGATGGAGAGCCATGACAGTCAATATCTGTAACAGAGGAGGCATATAGCAAGCATGGATGGAGAGCCATGACAGTCAATATCTGTAACAGAGGAGGCATATAGCAAGCATGGATGAAGGGCCATGAATAGTCAATATCTGTAATACCGTCTCTGTATAGCAAACATGGATGGAAGGCCATGATAGTCAATATCTGTAATAGAGAAGGCATATAGCAAACATGGATGGAAGGCCATGATAGTCAATATCTGTAACAGAGACGGTATATAGCAAACATGGATGGAAGGCCATGATAGTCAATATCTGTAACAGAGACGGTATATAGCAAGCATGGATGGAGAGCCATGATAGTCAATATCTGTAACAGAGACGGTGTATAGCAAACATGGATGGAAGGCCATGATAGTCAATATCTGTAATAGAGACGGTGTATAGC
>NW_013911354.1:0-232 GCF_000517525.1 Limulus polyphemus | reverse complement strand
GATTATAAAAGTAAAACAAATAAATCCATAATTCCTAATTTTTACTGTAGTTACTTCACTAAAACTATGACTCATATTATATAAGTAAAACAAATAAATCCATAATTCCTAATTTTTACTATAGTTATTTCAATAAATCTATGACTCAGATTATATAAGTAAAACAAATAAATCCATAATTCCTAATTTTTACTAAATAGTTACTTCAATAAAACTATGACTCATATTATAA
>NW_013911353.1:0-230 GCF_000517525.1 Limulus polyphemus | reverse complement strand
GTCACGATGATAATATGTGTACTTGCCATTTTACACTTAGCTGTTGGGACTTTCTACGATGGAGGTTGGTGGGTGTCCCTCAACACCAACCACTACTAGTTTCGCGAAGCTGACTTATTGATGGTATTTTTCTTACACTGGCTCCTCAGATGTCCTTGCTCCCCACAGTTCCAACAGCCTTTCTGGGTAGCAGCTTTTCCTGCTGTATCATCTCCCCTGTGTTGAAGTTT
>NW_013911352.1:0-232 GCF_000517525.1 Limulus polyphemus | reverse complement strand
CGGCTAACTAACTGATGTTAATGATAGATATATAATTATATAACAATCAACAATCTTTTACCAATCATTTCATTATATGGAAGTACATGACGGCTAACTAACTGATTTTACAGATAGATACATAATTATATAACAGTCAACCATTTTTAACCAATAATTTATTATATGGAAGTACATGACGAACAACTAACTGATTCTACAGATAGATCAATAATTATATAACAGTCAACCA
>NW_013911351.1:0-232 GCF_000517525.1 Limulus polyphemus | reverse complement strand
ATAAAAAAGGTTCAAGTACTGGAATAGAAAATGCAATAGAAGTGTGAGAAAAATAACTTTTGTAAAGCACAAAGCTACACAATAGGCTATCTGTGCTCTGCCCACCACGGGTATCGAAACCCGGTTTTTAGTGTTGTAACTTCGCAAGCATACCGCTGTGCCACTAGGGGCTTCTCACAAAGCTACTCGAAGGATATCTGCGATAGCCATCCCCAGTTTTGGAGAGGGCACA
>NW_013911350.1:0-232 GCF_000517525.1 Limulus polyphemus | reverse complement strand
AACCAAGCATACAATTTTAATAAATCAATAGGAATTTATGATACTTGTTTTACCCGAATATACTATCATTATAATTCAAAATAAAATTGTGTTAGTATTTACTACTATAAATTGGGCCGGTGCTGGTTCACTATCATTGTAACCCTAATGACCCTTACCGGAAGTTAATATTAATAACTTCGTAGGATTTGTAATATGGCGGAAAAACTGACTTTAATTCTCACCAGAAAAA
>NW_013911349.1:0-233 GCF_000517525.1 Limulus polyphemus | reverse complement strand
TCTCAAAACTATTTAACCGACTCTATGAGAATAGCATAGTCCATTTGTCATTCATCACAGACTCTTCAGGTTATGGAACTTTTGGCGAATTATACAGACGTCTTTTCAAAAGGATATCATGACCTCGGCTGTACAGACCTTGTAGAGCACAGAATTAACACAAGCAATCACCGTCCAATAAAGATCCCTCCGAGGAGAATAGCTCCTGCAAAGCGACAAGAGATGGAGAAGGA
>NW_013911348.1:0-389 GCF_000517525.1 Limulus polyphemus | reverse complement strand
CCACTTTTGGCTTACCTCGCCGACCACATTTTAACTCTCAGACGTGACTTTCCAGGACGATCCACTACGTCATATGGGCCTTCCGATGGAGAAGACAACTTAGGAGACTTCCCTTTGGTCTTCCTGGGATTATACAACCATACCTTGTCTCCTGGTACCCTTTGGTCTTCCTAGGATTATACAACCACACCTTGTCTCCTGGTTCAAAGCTGACTTCAGTAGATCTCTTATCATAAGTTAACTTCATCGAATCAGCAGACGTTTTCAACTTTGAACGCATTTGATGGTGGATATCATCCATCCTTTCCGATAACACTTTCACAAACTCTAATACATTCTCAGGCAACTCTTCATAAGGTGGGCGTCCTGTTAACAGATCCACTGGCAAC
>NW_013911347.1:0-232 GCF_000517525.1 Limulus polyphemus | reverse complement strand
CATTGGTTAATGGTATTTCTCGCTAACATTTCATTGGTTAATGGTAGTTCACGCTAACATTTCATTGATTAATAGTAGTTCTTGCGAGAACTTCCACCATAAGGATTGAAATCAGTGAGAAGGAAGCTCAAACTGAGGATTGTCAAGGTAATGTTGTTTCTGTAGGGTCTGAGACCACTTACGGTCTATACAGGATTCCCAGACACACACCATCCAGAGTTCTCAATTCCAG
>NW_013911346.1:0-232 GCF_000517525.1 Limulus polyphemus | reverse complement strand
GATTGATGTAAAATAATGAAGAATACATAACTCAAAAGTAAAAACTGTAAAAAATAACTTGCTATTATATTGTTGCGTCAGCGAGATCACGTGACTATTCTCACGCCCTCTGCTTTCTAGAACTATCCTGTACCTTGGCGAATGCTCTAGCATTTACTAGATATAGGGTAGCGTGGTATATAAAAGAGGGTGACAACGTGACAGAATAATGTGTGTGTAGACAGTGAGTAAC
>NW_013911345.1:0-291 GCF_000517525.1 Limulus polyphemus | reverse complement strand
TTGCTAAATCGTGTGTCTTCTTATTGAGAGTACACAGTATAGTTAAATCTCGTGTCTTCTTATTGAGATTACACATTATTGTTAAATCTTGTGTGTTCTTATGGACAGTGCACAGTATAGTTAAATCTTGTGTCTTCTTATTGACAGTGCACAGTATCGTTAAATCTTGTGTCTTCTTATTGACAGTACTTAGTATCGTTAAATCTTGGGTCTTTTTATAGATAGTACACAGTATCATTAAATCTTAGTGTCTTCTTATTGACAGTACACAGTATCGTTAAATCTTGTGTC
>NW_013911344.1:0-232 GCF_000517525.1 Limulus polyphemus | reverse complement strand
TTCACCTTATCAGAATCAGTTTGTACACCATTCTCACTAACAATGTGGCCTAAGTAAAGCACCTCTTTCTGGAACAAATGACATTTCTTGGGATGGAGTTTGAGGTTTGCTGCTTTCAAACGCTTGAATACTTCCTCCAGCCGGGACATTTCCTCGTCAAAAGTTGTTGCAAATACGATGACATCGTCCAGGTACACTAGGGCTATCCTCCATTGTAGGCCTTCCAATAGTC
>NW_013911343.1:0-230 GCF_000517525.1 Limulus polyphemus | reverse complement strand
TACAAGATTTAACAATACTGTGTACTGTCAATAAGAAGACACAAGATTTAACGATACAGTGTACTGTCAATAAGAAGACACGATATTTAACGATACTGTGTACTGTCAATAAGAAGACACAAGATTTAACTATACTGTGTACTGTCAATAAGAAGACACAAGATTTAACAATACTGTGTACTGTTCAATAAGAAGACACAAGATTTAACAATAGTGTGTACTTTCAATAA
>NW_013911342.1:0-526 GCF_000517525.1 Limulus polyphemus | reverse complement strand
TTAAATCTTGTTGTCTTCTTATTGACAGTACATTGTATCGTTAAATTTTGTGTCTTTTCATTGACAGTACACAGTATCGTTAAATCTTATGTCTTTTTATTGACAGTACACAGTTTTGTTAAATCTTGTGTGTTCTTATTGAAAGAACACAGTGTTGTTAAATATCTTGTCTTCTTATTGACAGTACACTGTATTGTTAAATCTTGTGTTTTCTTATTGACAGTATACAGTGTTGTTAAATCTCAAAAGACACAAGATCTAACGATACTGTGTAATGTCAATAAGAAGACAATTTAACGATACTGTGTACTATCAATAATCAATAAAAGACTAATACTGTGTACGTTAAATCTTGTGTAATAAGAAGGCACAATATTCAACGATAATGTGTACTGTCAATAAAAAGACACAAGATTTAACGATACTGTGTACTGTCAATAAGAAAACACAAGATTTAATGTCTTCTTATTGAAAGTACACAGTATTGTTAAATCGTGTGTCTTCCTATTGACAGCACACAGTTTTG
>NW_013911341.1:0-230 GCF_000517525.1 Limulus polyphemus | reverse complement strand
TTAGTTCTTCTTATTGACAGTACACAGTATCGTTAAATCTTAGTTGTCTTCTTATTGACAGTACACAGTATCGTTAAATCTTGTGTCTTCTTATTGACAGTACACAGTATCGTTAAATCTTGTGTCTTCTTATTGACAGTACACAGTATGTTAAATCTTGTGTTTTCTTACTGACAGTACACATTATTGTTAAATCTTGTGTTTTCTTACTGACAGTACACATTATCGTT
>NW_013911340.1:0-228 GCF_000517525.1 Limulus polyphemus | reverse complement strand
GTCTTGCTAAATCTTGTGCTTTTACTGATAGTACACAGTCTTGCTAAATCGTGTGTCTTTATTGATAGTACACAGTATGTTAAATCTTGTGTCTTCTTATTGACAGTACACAATATCGTTAAATATTGTGTCTTCTTATTGATAGTACACAGTATAGTTAAATCTTGTGTCTTCTTATTGACAGTACACAGTATTGTTAAATCTTGTGTCTTCTTATTGAAAGTACAG
>NW_013911339.1:0-229 GCF_000517525.1 Limulus polyphemus | reverse complement strand
CGATGTAACTGGACAAAGCAAAGAACAACTTGTGATGTAACTGGATAAGGTAAAGAATAACTTGAGATGTAACTGGATAAAGTAAAGAATAACTTGTGATGTAACTGGACAAAGTAAAGAATAACTTGCGATGTAACTGGACAAAGTAAAGAATAACTTGTGATGTAACTGGACAAAGTAAAGAATAACTTGTGATGTAACTGGACAAAGTAAAGAATAACTTGTGATG
>NW_013911338.1:0-232 GCF_000517525.1 Limulus polyphemus | reverse complement strand
CCAAAGCTGGTGGGATGAGCCCAAAATCTGTTCGACGGATTCTCCACAGATTGGGTTATCGTTGCAGAGCAGCTAGACGGAAGCCCTTATTAAGACCTGCCAACACAGTCAGACGAAAGAAGTGGGCAAGTGATATGATGACCAAGCCTCTGGACTTTTGGAAGACTGTATTGTTCTCAGACGAATCAAGATTTGCTCAATTTTCGGACAGTGGAAGGATATAGGTATGGAG
>NW_013911337.1:0-232 GCF_000517525.1 Limulus polyphemus | reverse complement strand
AAATCTTGTGTCTTCTTATTGACAGTACACAGTATTGTTAAATCTTGTGTCTTCTTTTTGATAGTGCATAGAATTGTTATATCTTGTGTTTTCTTATTGACAGTACACAGTATTGTTAAATCTCGTGTCTTCTTATTGACAGTAGACAGTATTGTTAAATCTTGTGTCTTCTTATTGACATTACACATAATCGTTAAATCTTGTGGCTTGTTATTGATAGTACACAGTATCG
>NW_013911336.1:0-231 GCF_000517525.1 Limulus polyphemus | reverse complement strand
GATTAGATTCAGCACAAAATATTTCAAATTGTAACAGTGTTTCTCTTCTGAACATTTGTTTACTTTGCAAATTATGCACACAATAGAAATGACCTTCCCTAGCTTTGGAACTACATAGATAGGCACATAGTAGGTGGCAACTGCCATTTAAATTGGTTACTCCTAACCGAATATCAGGATTACTTGTTTTATAATGCGCACACAGTGATTGTAGTATCACGTCTCGTGCCC
>NW_013911335.1:0-232 GCF_000517525.1 Limulus polyphemus | reverse complement strand
TACCAACATTAAACAACAGTAGATATTAACGACATTTAATCAAGTAGTAATATACCAATGTCAAAGATCAACATTAAACAACAGTAGATATTAACGACATTTAAACAAGTAGTAACATACCAGTGTCAAAGAAAAACATTAAACAACAGTAGATATTAATGAAATTTAAACAGGTAGTAACATTTCAGTGTCAAAGGCCAACATTAAACAACAGTAGATATTAACGACATTC
>NW_013911334.1:0-232 GCF_000517525.1 Limulus polyphemus | reverse complement strand
GGCCCCAGTCTCCACTTTTAAAGCTTCCAAATCCCTCACTGCCGTACATACTGGATTGTGATGTTAGTAATGTCGGAATTGGAGGAGTGTTGTCTCAGAAAACGAACATGTGGTGGTCTACTCCAGTAGGGTCCTTAGTAGACAAGAGAGGAACTACTGTGCAGCATGGAGGTTACTCCTTGCTATAGTAAAGAGTCTGACATATTTCCATACTTACCTCCATGGGGCTAGG
>NW_013911333.1:0-233 GCF_000517525.1 Limulus polyphemus | reverse complement strand
AAAAATAGCTTTACCATTTGTTACGCATGACAATTTCGAATGGTATGAAACCGAGCTAAATGATAATTTAAATTTAGTAGTTAAGTATATACCGATATATCTCCAATTTATGATATTTGCCTACAAGATTGATACACACGGTTTTCTTTTTTATACAAATATGTTTTAATATACAAACAACAATACAATTTACAATAACAATTATTACAAATAGTTATTACAAATAATGATTT
>NW_013911332.1:0-446 GCF_000517525.1 Limulus polyphemus | reverse complement strand
TTCAATACATCATAAGGACATAAAGACCCCGTGTATTTTCTTCTTATATAAAATACAGTTATAATTATAACAGCGTGTCATTGCATAATACATCATAAAGTCATAAATACAACGTGTATTCACTTGTTATATAAAATAGAGGTATAATTACAACAGCATGCCAAACTTCAATACATCATAAATTAACAAGTGAATAGACGGGGTCTTTATGACCTAAAATTCAGTTATAATTACAACAGCATGTCATAGTACAATACATCATAAGGTCATAAAGACCACGTGTATTCACTTGTTATATAAAATACAGTTATAATTATAACAGCGTGTCATTGCATAATACATCATAAAGTCATAAATACAACGTGTATTCACTTGTTATATAAAATAGAGGTATAATTACAACAGCATGCCAAACTTCAATACATCATAAGGTCATAAAGACCCCG
>NW_013911331.1:0-230 GCF_000517525.1 Limulus polyphemus | reverse complement strand
GTTCAAATGTCTATTTTTAAGATGATGGTTTACTATTTCCATGTTTGTTAGGTATATAACGTCAGTAACCATGTTATCATTGGACAGTTCAAATGTCTATTTAAGATGATGGTTTACTAGTTCCATGTTTGTTACGGGACTAATGTCAGTAACTATGTTCTCATTGGACTGTTCAAATGTCTATTTTTAGGAGGAGGATTTACTATTTCCATGTTTGTTAGAGGACTAAT
>NW_013911330.1:0-232 GCF_000517525.1 Limulus polyphemus | reverse complement strand
AAGAAGACACAAGATTTAACGATACTGTGTACTATCAATAACAAGCCATAAGATTTGACGATACTGTGTACTATCAATAACAAGCCACAAGATTTAACGATTATGTGTACTGTCAATAAGAAGACACAAGATTTAACAATACTGTGTACTGTCAATAAGAAGACACAAGATTTAACAATATTATGTACTATCAAAAAGAAGACAAGATTTAACGATTATGTGCACTGTCAAT
>NW_013911329.1:0-231 GCF_000517525.1 Limulus polyphemus | reverse complement strand
AAACACACATGGGAAAAACGTTTACCCATGTTAATCACCTGAAGTACCCCAATGTAGTACATAATCAAGATAACCTACACAGTTGACGTATGTGGAAAACATAGGAAAACACACATGGGAAAATCGTTTACCCAAGTTAATCACCTAAAGTACCCCAATGCAGTACATAACCAAGATAACTTACACAGTTGACGTATGTGGAAAACATGGGGAAACACACATAGGAATATC
>NW_013911328.1:0-230 GCF_000517525.1 Limulus polyphemus | reverse complement strand
TTATGTCTAGTTATTGACAGTACACAGTATCGTTAAATCTTGTGTCTTCTTATTGACAGTACACAGTATCGTAAAATCTTGTGTCTTCTTATTGAAAGTACACAGTATCGTTAGATCTTGTGTCTTCTTATTGACAGTACACAGTGTCGTTAAAATCTTGTGTCTTTTTATGGATAGTAAACAGTATTGCTAAATCGTGTGTCTCCTTATTGATAGTGCACAGTATCGTT
>NW_013911327.1:0-232 GCF_000517525.1 Limulus polyphemus | reverse complement strand
TATACTAATCTTTAGCGTTATTTGTTACAACAACTCCACGAACATCTAGGTGTAACTCTAGTTATAGAATTTATAAGCATCATAATAATCTTTAGCTTTACTTGGTACAAATACTCCATGAACACCGAGGTGTAAATCTAGTTACAGAATTTATAATCACCATACTCGTCCTTGGCCTTACTTGGTACAACTACTCCATGATCACTTAGGTGTAACTATAGTTACCGAATTT
>NW_013911326.1:0-232 GCF_000517525.1 Limulus polyphemus | reverse complement strand
GCAACATAAATTTTGCGAAATATGTTGAAATATTGGAGGAAGGACTTTTGCCACTTTATTCCTCTGATTTTGTGGACAAGAACACAACGTTGTTCCAGAAAGATGGAGCACCGTGTCACACTGCTAGAAACACCCAAAAGTGGCAGGAAGAAAATGGTATCCATAAGTTTCCCTGGCCGAGCCAATCTCCTGACATGAACCCCATCGAAAACTTCTGGGCCATACTCGACCC
>NW_013911325.1:0-232 GCF_000517525.1 Limulus polyphemus | reverse complement strand
GCCTAGTGTTAGTGTATCTTAGTATACTGTGGCTAGTGTTAGTGTATCTTAGTAGACTGTAGCTAGTGTTAGTGTATCTTAGTATACTGTGGCTAGTGTTAGTGTATCTTAGTAGGTTGTGGCTAGTGTTCGTGTATCTTAGTAGACTGTGGCTAGTGTTAGTGTATCTTAGTATACTGTAGCTAGTGTTAGTGTATCTTAGTAGACTGTGGCTAGTATTAGTGTATCTTAG
>NW_013911324.1:0-227 GCF_000517525.1 Limulus polyphemus | reverse complement strand
GTTGTAACCAAGTAAGGACTAAAGATGAATATGGTGGTTATAAATTTGGTAACTATAGTTACACCTAGGTGTTCATGTAGTAGTTTTACCAAGTAAGGCTAAAGATGAGTATGGTTGTTATAAATTCGGTAACTAGAGTTACACCTACCTGTTCGTGGAGTTGTTATACCAAATAACACTAAAGATGAATATGGTGGTTATAAATTCGGTAATTAGAGTTACACCTA
>NW_013911323.1:0-230 GCF_000517525.1 Limulus polyphemus | reverse complement strand
AAGAAAACAAAAGATTTAACAATAATGTGTCCTGTCAATAAGAAGACACAAGATTTAACGATACTGTGCACTGTCAATAAGAAGACACAATATTTAACGGTACTGTGTACTGTCAATAAGAAGACACAAGATTTAACGATACTGTGTACTGTCAATAAGAAGACACAAGATTTAACGATACTGTGTACTGTCAATAAGAAGACACAAGATTTAACAATACTGTGTACTCT
>NW_013911322.1:0-232 GCF_000517525.1 Limulus polyphemus | reverse complement strand
GAACGAACGTTAACTTCAATAATACCCTGTGACTGCAGTTCAATTACTCACTATCTACACACACATTACCTTCCCGTGTCACGTTGTCCCCTCTTATATATATCCGCCTACCCTATATCTAGTAAGAACTAGAACATTCGCCAAAGTACAGGATAATTCAAGAAAGGAGAGAGCGTGAGAATCACATGATCTCGATGACGCTACACTACAATAAATAGTAGATATCCATTAA
>NW_013911321.1:0-232 GCF_000517525.1 Limulus polyphemus | reverse complement strand
TTACCACGTTGTGTCTGTGTTTGGTGGTATCGGTTGTAGCTGGTAAACAGGTTACCACGTTGTGTCTGTGTTTGGTGGTAGTCGGTTGTAGCGGTAAAACAGGCTACCACGTTGTGTCTGTGTTTGGTGGTATCGGTTGTAGCAGGTAAAACAGGCTACCACGTTGTGTCTGTCTTTGGTGGTATCGGTTGTAGCAGGTAAAACAGCTTACCATGTTGTGTCTGTGTTTGGT
>NW_013911320.1:0-694 GCF_000517525.1 Limulus polyphemus | reverse complement strand
TCACGAAAATCGTAATAGTAATACTAGAAAGATAGAATTTTGTATGTAAATGCTCAAGGTTTCCACGAACCTTCATATCAAATTTGACGGGTTTCCACGAACCTTCATATTAACACAAACGCCTTCAGGCAAGCCAATAAAAGAGAAACATAAAGCCACCACAAAAATCGTAATAGTAATACTAGTTACTTCGTCCCATCTTTTGTGCTTCGCTAAAACTTCCATAACTCCCTTAAAACGAATAGTAGGAAGGTGAAACTATGCATGTAACTGCTCAACGACCTACATCCCAAAATTGGAGAAGAACTATCAATTCAGGATCCTCTGGTAACAAGGAAGTTTTGGTTACTGATTGTTTCTCGATTTAGTTCAGTACACAAACGCCTTCAGGCAAGAAAAATTCTAACTTTCTAGTTTTACTTTTACGATTCTTGTGGTCGTTTTATGTTACTCTTTTATTGGATGTAGATTCTCAAGGTTTCCACGAACCTTCATATTAAATTTGAAGAAGGTTCGTCTAGATGGGACGAAGTAGAAGCACAAAACGCAAAACCTTCCATAACTCCCTTAAAACGAATAGTATGAAGGTGAATCTATGCATGTAACTGCTCAACGTTAATGTGTACCTACATCCAAAAATTGGAGAAGAACTATCAATTAAAAACCCTCTGGAAACAAGAAATCGAGAAACAAT
>NW_013911319.1:0-232 GCF_000517525.1 Limulus polyphemus | reverse complement strand
ACTAGATTTTGTAAGATTTATAATGGTCTTTATAGTCCTTATTACACTATACATTTTGATATTTATAATGGTTTTTTTGTCTTTCTTACAATACATATTCACGACTTTGATAACGTTATTTTAGCTCTTTTTCACTAGATGTTGTCGACTTTGATTACGGTCTTTTCATTTTTCTTCCATTAGATTTTTGCGACTTTAATAACGGTCTTTCTAGTTCTTATTCCACTAGATT
>NW_013911318.1:0-490 GCF_000517525.1 Limulus polyphemus | reverse complement strand
TCTAGTCTATGTTGACTAGCTACCAACATAGACTAGAGGGTATGTTGTTAGTTAACATAGACTAGAGGGTAAGTAGCCAGTCAACATAGACTAGAGGGCGAGTAGCTAGCCAACATAGACTAGACGGTAAGTAGCTAGTCAACATAGACTAGATGGTAAGTAGCTAGTCATCATAGACTAGAGGGTAAGTAGCTAGTCATCATAGACTAGAGGGTAGGGTAAGTAGCTAGTCGGGCGAGTAGCTAGTCAACATAGACTAGACGGTAAGTAGCTAGTTAACATAGACTAGAGGGTATGTAGCTAGTCAACATAGACTAGATGGTAAGTAGCTAGTCAACATAGACTAGAGGGTATGTAGCTAGTCAACATAGACTAGAGGGTAAGTAGCTAGTCAACATAGACTAGATGGTAAGTAGCTAGTCATTATAGACTAGAGGGTAAGTAGCTAGTCATCATAGACTAGAGGGTATGTTGTTAGTTAACATAGACT
>NW_013911317.1:0-336 GCF_000517525.1 Limulus polyphemus | reverse complement strand
CTTAAACAAACGCTATAATTCACAACGAACGACACACGCGCTCGACCCAACTGTCCGTCTCTATCTCTGCCTGCATTTCAACTGCATTGTTGCCGTCATTTGTTGGCGGTCTTATGTTTACTAGATATGCGGTATTCATGTATGAATGCTCGAGTGCTAGTAACACGTCATATTCTCGAAGGTTCGTACAGCGGGGGATCACGTGACCGTAACAGTATTTTATATTATGAGATGTAAATATATAATGAATAATAAATATTGTGAAGACATATCTACATGTGTTTCCTTTAGTCCGTTTAATCCACTTAGGATAGCTATTGGGGGTATCGTTCTATT
>NW_013911316.1:0-232 GCF_000517525.1 Limulus polyphemus | reverse complement strand
CAATAAGAAGACACAAGATTTAACGATACTGTGTACTGTACAATAAGAAGACACAAGATTTAACGATACTGTGTACTGTCAATAAGAAGACACAAGATTTAACGATACTGTGTACTGTCAATAAGAAGACACAAGATTTAACGATACTGTGTACTGTCAATAAGAAGACACAATATTTGACGATACTGTGTACTTTCAATAAGAAGATACAACATTTAACAAAACTGTGTAC
>NW_013911315.1:0-431 GCF_000517525.1 Limulus polyphemus | reverse complement strand
AGATGGATAGTGGCTTGTAGGTCTTTTAATACAGATGGATAGTGGCTGGTAGGCTTTTAATACAGATGGATAGTGGCTGGTAGGTCTTTCAATACAGATGGATAGTGGCTGGTATGTCTTTAAATACAGAAGGATAGTGACTGGTAGGTCTTTTAATACAGATGGATAGTGACTGGTAGGTCTTTAATACAGATGGATAGTGTCTGGTAGGTCTTTTAATACAGATGGATATGGCTGGTAGGTCTTTTAATACAGATGGATAGTTGATGGTAGGTCTTTTAATACAGATGGATAGTGACTGGTAGGTCTTTTAATACAGATGGATAGTTGCTGGACCTACCAGCCACTATCCATATATAATGAAAGACCTACCAGCCACTATCCATCTGTATTAAAAGACCTACCAGCCACTCTTTATATATATGGATAGT
>NW_013911314.1:0-232 GCF_000517525.1 Limulus polyphemus | reverse complement strand
AGTCTCCATTCTTATCGATGATGCTTTTCCAACTTATAATCAGGTTGTTAATGCCCTGATTAAAGAAATCACTTGGCTTTGAAGCAAAAAACATGTCAATGTTCTCTTTAACACCTTCCATACTTGCATACGTTTTCCCATTAAGATGGTGTTACAGTAAACGAAAAATATGGTAATTTGATGGTGCCATATCTGGAGAATATGGTGGTTGGGGGAGAACTTCCCTACCCCA
>NW_013911313.1:0-231 GCF_000517525.1 Limulus polyphemus | reverse complement strand
AACAGTTCAGTTTTTACAGTAACCTGATTGTACATAAACTACATTATATTTTCAGGTAGCAGTCAGTCACTACAGTTACTAATAACAGTTCAGTTTTTACAGTAACCTGATTGTACATAAACTACATTATATTTTCAGGTAGCAGACAACCACTACAGTTACCAGTAACAGTTCAGTTTTTACAGTAACCTGATTGTACATAAAAACATTATATTTTCAGGTAGCAGTCAA
>NW_013911312.1:0-493 GCF_000517525.1 Limulus polyphemus | reverse complement strand
AAGTATGATAGTTACTTTGTGGGGGTTATCATAAACAACAATTTGTTCATGTGATTGTTACTTTGTGGGGGTTATCATAAACAACAATTTGTACGTGTGATTGTTACTTTGTGGGGGTTATCATAAACAACAATTTGTAAGTATGATAGTTACTTTGTGGGGGTTATCATAAACAACAATTTGTAGTGTGATTGTTACTTTGTGGGGGTTATCATAAACAACAATTTGTACGTGTGATTGTTACTTTGTGGGGGTTATCATAAACAACAATTTGTACGTGTGATTGTTACTTTGTGGGGGTTATCATAAACAACAATTTGTAAGTATGATTGTTACTTTGTGGGAGGTTATCATAAACAACAATTTGTATGTGTGATTGTTACTTTGTAGGAGGTTATAAACAACAATTTGTACGTGTGATTGTTACTTTGTGGGGTTATCATAAACAACAATTTGTACGTGTGATTGTTACTTTGTGGAGGTTATCATAAAC
>NW_013911311.1:0-232 GCF_000517525.1 Limulus polyphemus | reverse complement strand
TACTATTAACTAAATTTTGGTCTAATAACTACTATTAACTAAATGTTGGTCTAATAACTACTATTAACTAAATGTTGGTCTAATAACTACTATTAACTAAATGTTGGTCTAATAACTATTATTAACTAAATGTTGGTCTAATAACTACTATTAACTAAATGTTGGTCTAATAACTACTATTAACTAGATGTTGGTCTAATAACTACTATTAACTAAATGTTGGTCTAATAAC
>NW_013911310.1:0-229 GCF_000517525.1 Limulus polyphemus | reverse complement strand
CACAGAGGAAAGGCTGGTATCCAGAAAGGTTGTTGGAACTGTGGAAAGCACGGACATTTGAGGAGCCAGTGTAGAAGGAATATTACCAACAGGTCAGCCTCAAGGAGACCAGTAGTGGTTGGCGTTGAGCGACGCCCATCAACCCCCATCTTGAAAGTCCCAACAGCTAGGTATAAAATGCCAAGCACACACAGTGTCTATGTGACAGGAAAGCTGGATGGCCAAAGGT
>NW_013911309.1:0-232 GCF_000517525.1 Limulus polyphemus | reverse complement strand
ATAGGGTACACTATGTAGAGTATTTTCTGCACCAGGGATAGGGTACAGTATGTAGAGTATTTACTGCACCAGAGGTAAGATACAGTATGTAAAGTATTTATTCTACACCAGAGATAGGGTAAATTATGTAGAGTATTTACTGCACCAGGGATAGGTACAATATGTAGAGTATTTACTACACCAGGATAGGGTACACTATGTAGAGTATTTACTGCACCAGGGATAGGGTACA
>NW_013911308.1:0-231 GCF_000517525.1 Limulus polyphemus | reverse complement strand
AAGAACTTAAGTTCATGGTTTCAATGACAAATTTTTCAAATAAAGCTACATGGTAATATAGTACGTGAGCAATTGTTTTGTTCAGACTTAATCTCCAGAAAATGGAATTAATTGCTAATGTACTCTTTTGAAACGAAAGAAGCTGTTTCTTTCTCTGGATGTTTCACTGGGTACCATTAATTGTGATGTGTGAAAACTGTGTATTAGTAAAGACGATTTGGCTTAAAATTT
>NW_013911307.1:0-366 GCF_000517525.1 Limulus polyphemus | reverse complement strand
ACAGTCTTTACATCGTAAATACAATACTAGGACAAAATATTGTTAATAATACAGTCTTTACATCGTAAATACAATACTACTAGATGTAATGACTGTATTATTAACAATATTTTGTAGTAGTATTGTATTTACGATGTAACGATTGTATTATTAACAATATTTTGTAGTAGTATTCTATTTACGATGTAAAGACTGTATTATTAACAATATTTTGTAGTAGTATTGTATTTACGATGTAATGACTGTATTATTAACAATATTTTGTAGTAGTATTGTATTTACGATGTAACGATTGTATTATTAACAATATTTTGGTAAATACAATACTACTACAAAATATTATTGATAATACAGTCATTACATCGT
>NW_013911306.1:0-232 GCF_000517525.1 Limulus polyphemus | reverse complement strand
AGTATCAAACTGTAGAATATAATTTAAATTTTATTTTATACATTATTCAATTTCTTAATTTAAAAGTAAATATTAAAAAAACAGTTAAACATCGATTTTTGTGTGTTACGTGATATGTTGAATGTAGCACTGGTTCAAATTAGATGTTTGTGATGTCAAAATAAGTATTGTTTTGAATGAATTAGAAACTGAAATTACCAATATTGACAAGTTGGAATATAAAATAAGAACA
>NW_013911305.1:0-230 GCF_000517525.1 Limulus polyphemus | reverse complement strand
ACTCCATAAATATTTAGGTGTTACTATAGTTACCGAATTTATAACCATCATACTCATCTTTAGCCTTACTTGGTACAACTACTCCATGAACACCTAAGTGTAACTCTAGTTCCCGAATTTATAACCACCATACTCATCTTTAGCCTTACTTGGTACAACTACTCCATGAACACCTAGGTGTAACTCTAGTTACCGAATGTGTAACCCCATACTCATCTTTAGCGTTATTT
>NW_013911304.1:0-254 GCF_000517525.1 Limulus polyphemus | reverse complement strand
TTCCTTCTTGAGTTACCTGTATGGTGTTTGTATATATTCCTTCTTGAGTTACCTGCATGGTATTTGTATATATTCCTTCTTGAGTTACCTGTATGGTGTTTGTATATATTCCTTCTTGAGTTACCTGTATGGTATTCGTATATATTCTTTCTTGAGTTACCTGTATGGTATTCGTATATATTCCGTCTTGAGTTACCTGTATGGTGTTTGTATATATTCCTTCTTGAGTTACCTGTATGGTGTTTGTATATATT
>NW_013911303.1:0-231 GCF_000517525.1 Limulus polyphemus | reverse complement strand
TCCTTTATGCCCATGAGCTCAATAGTTACCCACACTGGTCCCCACAACCTTGCAGAATGTCCTGTCACACCGCAAAAGCTTCTGTATGACTTCTGGTACTCCTTCATGATCTAACACCTTGATGCTCACAATGGTTGACTGAGATGCAGAATCTATGACAAAGTTGCACCTTTAGCCATCCAGCTTTCCTGTCACCTAGACACTACGTGTGCTTGCCATTTTACATCTAGA
>NW_013911302.1:0-230 GCF_000517525.1 Limulus polyphemus | reverse complement strand
GACCTCAGTAAATGCCACAGGTACATCTTCCCTTGCTCCAACTCGAGTTTCTGGCTGATACTAGAGCTGCCAGAACCCTAGTTGAACAAAACTTATCAGGGCCTCAGTAAATGCCACAGGTATATCTTCTCTTGCTCCAACTCGAGTTTCTGGCTGATACTAGAGCTGCCAGAACCCTAGTTGAACAAAACTTATCAGGACCTCAGTAAATGCCACAGGTACATCTTCCG
>NW_013911301.1:0-232 GCF_000517525.1 Limulus polyphemus | reverse complement strand
AAGATTTAACAATAATGTGTCCTGTCAATAAGAAGACACAAGATTTAACGATACTGTTTACTGTCAATAAGAAGACACAATATTCAACGATACTGTGTACAATCAATAAGAAGACACAAGATTTAACGATACTGTTTACTGTCAATAAGAAGACACAATATTCAACGATAATGTGTACTGTCAATAAGAAGACACAAGATTTAACGATACTGTGTACTGTCAATAAGAAGAC
>NW_013911300.1:0-757 GCF_000517525.1 Limulus polyphemus | reverse complement strand
TTACATGCATAGTTTCACCTTCCTACTAATCGAAGGAAAACTAGAAAATTAGAATTTTGTATATAGGTGCTCAAGGTTTCCACGAACCTTCATATTAAATTTGAAGAAGATTCGACTAGATGGGACGAAGTAGAAGGACAAAACGCAAAACTTTCCATAACTCACTTAAAATTTACGATTCTTGTGGTTGTTTTAATAAAAGAGTAACATGGTTTGCTTGAAAGCATATGTGTACTGTAGTGAAGTTTTTGGTTACTGATTGTTTCTCAATTACTTGTTACCAGAGGGTTTTGAATTGATAGTTCTTCACAAAATTTGGTATGTAGGTATATTTTATCGTTGCGCAGTTACATGCAGACTTTCACCTTCCTACTATTCGTTTTAAGTGAGTTATGGAAGGTTTAGCGTTTTGTGCTTCTACTTCGTCCCATCTAGACGAATCAGAATCGTAAAAGGAAAACTAGAAAGTTAGAATTTTGTATGTAGGTGCTCAAGGTTTCCACGAACCTTCATATTAAATTTGAAGAATTCAGGATCCTCTGGTAACAAGTAATCGAGAAACAATCAGTAACCAAAAGCTTCACTGCAGTACACATACGCCTTTAGGCAAGCCAACAAAAGAGTAACATAAAACAACCACATTGATAGTTCTTCTCCAATTGTGGCATGTAGGTACACTTTATCTTTGAGCAATTACATGCATAGTTTCACCTTCCTACTATTCGTTTTAAGGGAGTTATGGAAGGTTTTGCGTTTT
>NW_013911299.1:0-232 GCF_000517525.1 Limulus polyphemus | reverse complement strand
CAGGAAGTTGTGCTGCGTCAATCCTATGATAATTTAATAGGAGGACATCTCGGAGCTAAGAAAACATTGAGTTACCTACGACACAGATTTCACTGGATAGGTATGAGACAAGATGTTGAAGAATGGTGCAGAACATGCAGTACATGTTGTGCTAAAAGGGGACCCAAGCATAAGGGACGTGCGCCAGTGAAATTATATCAAGTTGGTGCACCAATGGAAAGAGTAGCCGTCG
>NW_013911298.1:0-233 GCF_000517525.1 Limulus polyphemus | reverse complement strand
TGACTAGTATCACGCCACGTCCTTCTCGAACCTTCATGAATTATCGGGAGACTACTAGATTGGGGGGTAGTCTGGTATACATATAAGACGGTCACAACGTGACGGAACAACAGTGTAATGAGTAATTGAATGTATGCGGACAGAATATTGTTGGCCACGTGAGTCGTGAGTTATCACGTTTGTTATAGAGCAAATGTTGAAATTAAGTGTATCGTAAAGTTGTATTCGGAACT
>NW_013911297.1:0-231 GCF_000517525.1 Limulus polyphemus | reverse complement strand
CAAGATTTAACAATACTGTGTACTATCAATAAGAAGTCACAATATTCAACGATAATGTGTACTGTCAGTAAGAAAACACAAGATTTAACAATAACTATGTACTGTCAATAAGAAGACACAAGATTTAACGATACTGTGTACTGTCAATAAGAAGACACAAGATTTAACGATACTGCGTACTTTCAATAAGAAGACACAAGATTTAACAATACTGTGTACTCTCAATAAGAA
>NW_013911296.1:0-230 GCF_000517525.1 Limulus polyphemus | reverse complement strand
ACGGTCAATCCCACTATTCGTTGGTAAAAGAGTAGCCCAAGAGTTGGCGGTGGGTGGTGATGACTAGCTGCCTTCCCTCTAGCCTTTCACTGATAAATTAGGGACGGCTAGCGCAGATAGCCCTCGTGTAGCTTTGCGCGAAATGCAAAACAAACAAACAATTTGCAGTGTTTCATGGCGAAAGCTTTATTTATATGTATTTATTTCAAATCTGCTGTGCCGTACAGCAG
>NW_013911295.1:0-232 GCF_000517525.1 Limulus polyphemus | reverse complement strand
CCCATGTACGGAATATCTACGTATTGCTTGTCAAAGAGTTAGTCCCATTTACTGAATATATACGTATTGCTTGTCAAAGAGTTAGTCCTATGTACAGAATATCTACGTATTGCTTGTCAAAGAGTTAGTCCTACGTACAGAATATCTACGTATTGTTTGTCAAAGAGCTAGTCCTATGTACAGAATATCTACGTGTTGCTTGTCAAAGAGTTAGTCCTACGTACAGAATATC
>NW_013911294.1:0-230 GCF_000517525.1 Limulus polyphemus | reverse complement strand
GGAGAGCCTGCAAGAACTGGCACAGGACTTGGAAAGCATGGCACACAAGGCCTACCCAACTGCACCACCCGATCTCCTCAAGTTGTTGCTGAGGTGTCAGTTTGTAGATGCCTTGGACAGTCCACAACTTAAGATACAAGCGAAGCAAGCACACCCCTCTACCATGCAGGATGCAATGGCCAGAGCTCTCGAATTTGAATCCTATGTTAAGTCTAGCACAGAGGTACCGA
>NW_013911293.1:0-231 GCF_000517525.1 Limulus polyphemus | reverse complement strand
GACATGTGAAAACAAATCAAAACGACATCTTTGTCAAGGATGATGCTTGACATGTGAAAACAAATCAAAACGACATCTTTGTCAAGGATGATGTTTCTAGTGAAAACTAATCAAAACGACATCCTTGTCAAGGATGATGCTTCTAGTGAAAACTAATCAAAACGACATCCTTGTCAAGGATGATGCTTCTAGTGAAAACAAATCAAAACGACATCCTTGTCAAGGATGATG
>NW_013911292.1:0-233 GCF_000517525.1 Limulus polyphemus | reverse complement strand
TTCTTATTGACAGCACACATTATTGTTAAATCTTGTGTTTTCTTACTGACAGTACACATTATCGTTGAATATTGTGTCTTCTTATTGACAGTACACAGTATTGTTAAATCTTGTGTGTTCTTATTGATAGTACCCAGTATTTATAAATCTTGTGTCTTCTTATTGACAGTACCCAGTATTGTTAAATCTTGTGTCTTCTTATTGATAGTACACAGTATTGTTAAATCTTGTGT
>NW_013911291.1:0-232 GCF_000517525.1 Limulus polyphemus | reverse complement strand
AAACTTTTTGTTAATGATTGTTTTTCGATTTCTTGTTACCAGAGGGTCCTAAATTTATGATTCTTCATAAAATTTAGTATGTAGGTACACTTTAACGTTGCATAGTAATATGCAGAGTTTTACCTTCCTACTGTTTGTTTTAAAGGAGATATGGAAGGTTTTGCGTTTTGTACCAGTACGTCGTTCCATTTGGACGGATCATCTCCAAATTTTGTATGAACGTTCGTTGCAT
>NW_013911290.1:0-231 GCF_000517525.1 Limulus polyphemus | reverse complement strand
TTACTCTTTTATTCGCTTTTCTGAAAGCGTATGTGTACTGCAGGGAAGCTTTTGGTTACTGATTGTTTTTCGATTTCTTGTTACCAGAGGGTCCTAAATTGATGATTCTTCACCAAATTTGGTATGTAGGTACACTTTAACGTTGCCTAGTAATATGCAGAGTTTTACATTCCTACTGTTTGTTTAAAGGAGTTATGGAAGGTTTTGCGTTTTGTACCAGTACTTCGTTCC
>NW_013911289.1:0-232 GCF_000517525.1 Limulus polyphemus | reverse complement strand
TGATTGCGAGTCGAGCGCCTTATCCACCTGGCCATGCCGGGCCCGTAAGATTGAAGTACCTGATGATGACAAAGCCTTGTCGAAACGTTGTACATTTGCTGTTATGTTAAACTTATATTAAAGTTTTTCTTCATTACCCATTCAAGCCGTCTCCAGCCATTATTAATGATAGCTGATTTCCAAGAGGACGGGAGGTAATCTGCGCGTAAGGAAGGGTTAAACAAGGCACAAA
>NW_013911288.1:0-360 GCF_000517525.1 Limulus polyphemus | reverse complement strand
GTCATATTATTAAGTAGCAATAGTTCCTGAAGTACCACACATCAATAAAATGTACTTTAAAATGAAAATCAGTCATATTATTAAGTAGCAATAGTTCCTGAAGTACCATACATCAATAAAATGTACTTTAAAATGAAAATCAGTCAAATTATTAAGCAGCAATAGTTCCTGAAGTACCACACATCAATAAAATGCACTTTAAAATGAAAATCAGTCATATTATTAAGCAGCAATAGTTCCTGAAGTACCACACATCAATAAAATTCACTTTAAAATGAAAATCAGTCAAATTATTAAGTAGCAATAGTTCCTGAAGTACCATACATCAATAAAATTCACTTTAAAATGAAAATCAGTCAT
>NW_013911287.1:0-232 GCF_000517525.1 Limulus polyphemus | reverse complement strand
AAATATATCATCAGTAGTACCTAGGTAACAATCAGTGGAATATATCATCAGTAATACCTAGGTAACAATCAGTGAAATATATCATCAGTAATACCTAGGTAACAATCAGTGAAATATATCATCAGTAATACCTAGGTAACAGTTAGTGAAATATATCATCAGTAATACCTAGGTAACAATCAGTGAAATATATAATCAGTAATACCTAGGTAACAATCAGTGAAATATATAA
>NW_013911286.1:0-206 GCF_000517525.1 Limulus polyphemus | reverse complement strand
CAACTTTAACCAACAGAACAACAGAGCTGTATTTGGGTTATATTTACTTAATTAATGCCCGTTAATAAATCAATGTATTTGACAATATAATATAACTTTAGTTAGAACTAAAAGGATCAAAGTTCAAAACTTTCATAGTTAGGATTCGACTACCATATGATTTAGATTTTTATTTCCACGTAAAAATTCAAAACTTATAGAAAGGA
>NW_013911285.1:0-330 GCF_000517525.1 Limulus polyphemus | reverse complement strand
AAGACGTATTAGTCTTAGGTTATTTAACGTTTGTAAGGATGATACTGGACCGGATTTTACAACAAATTTGTGTGTGAAGACGTATTAGTCTTAGGTTATCTAACGTTTATGAGGATGATACTGGACCGGATTTTACAACAAATTTGTTTGTGAAGACGTATTAGTCCTAGGTTATCTAACGTTTGTGAGGATGATACTGGACCGGATTTTACAACAAATTTGTTTGTGAAGACGTATTAGTCTTAGGTTATCTAACGTTTGTAAGGATGATACTGGACCGGATTTTACAACAAATTTGTTTGTGAAGACGTATTAGTCTTAGGTTATCTA
>NW_013911284.1:0-325 GCF_000517525.1 Limulus polyphemus | reverse complement strand
GGTAACAATCAATGGCAACCTTACTGGCGAAAAGTACACCAGGGACGTGCTTACACCTTCTAACGTGTGGTTGTCAAAATGAGGCACAACTACTGTCAAGACCTTTATTCATGGATGACAACGCTAGACCTCATCACTCTAGGGCAGTAAAGGCTTATTTAGAGAATGAATTCATTAACACTCTTCCTTGACCAGCAAGAAGTCCAGATCTCAACCCCATAGAGCATCTGTGGGACCAATTGGGTAGGCGAATACAGGCTTTGGAGCCTCCTCCACAGACATTGCAACAGTTAGAAGCTCACTTGCACCGAGAATGGCGACAGAT
>NW_013911283.1:0-231 GCF_000517525.1 Limulus polyphemus | reverse complement strand
ACTTGTGTCGTTAAAATTTCGTCGGAACAAAGTTACGGAAAAATCAATTAACAAACGGAGACGTAACAAATTGGTGTCAGAAAGTGGGATAAAAAAAATGGAAACGAGAAGCGGCAAATCAAACTACAGCATAGCAGACTTGATGGCTGCAATACAAGAGCAGCAAAAGAAACAAGAAGAACGAGAAATTAAACAAGAAGAGAGATTACAGCAGTTGTTAGAGGAAAAAGA
>NW_013911282.1:0-231 GCF_000517525.1 Limulus polyphemus | reverse complement strand
GACGTGTGGATAGTATAATATTAACACTGTAACTATTGTATTAATAGAAATCTTCCAGGCAGTACTTGACATGTGGATAGTATAATATTAACACTGTAACTTTTGTATCAACAGAAAACGTCTAGGCAGCACTTGACATGTGGATAGTATAATATTAACACTGTAACTTTTGTATTAACAGAAAACTTCTAGGCAGCACTTGACATGTGGATAGTATAATATTAACACTGT
>NW_013911281.1:0-232 GCF_000517525.1 Limulus polyphemus | reverse complement strand
CAAAGATAAAGTCATCAGATCTAAATATTTTATAAAGAACATTGTTAATATCTTGTGTTAACAAAGATAAAGTCATCAGACCCAAATATTTTATAAAGAACATTGTTAACATCTTGTGTAAACAAAGATAAAGTCATCAGACCCAAATAATTTATAAAGAACATTGTTAACATCTTGTATAAACAAAGATAAAGTCATCAGACCCAAATATTTTATAAAGAACATTGTTAAT
>NW_013911280.1:0-232 GCF_000517525.1 Limulus polyphemus | reverse complement strand
ATTCAGGTAGCACTGTGTATGTTTATATATTCAGGTAGCACCGTGTATGTTTATATATTCAGGTAGCACCGTGTATGTTTATATATTCAGGTAGCACTGTGTATGTTTATATATTCAGCTAGTACAGTACTTTGTATATCTAGATATTCAGGTAATACCGTGTATGTGTATATATTCAGGTAGTACCGTGTATGTTTATATATTCAGGTAGCACCGTGTATGTGTATATATT
>NW_013911279.1:0-232 GCF_000517525.1 Limulus polyphemus | reverse complement strand
GATTTAACAATACTGTGTACTATCAATAAAAAGACACAAGATTTAACGATACTGTGTACTCTCAATAAGAAGACACAAGGTTTAATGATACTGTGTTCTGTCATTAAGAAGACACAAGATTTAACCATACTGTGTACTGTCAATAAGAAGACACAAGATTTAACAAAACTGTGTACTGTCAATAGGAAGACACAAGATTTAACAATACTGTGTACTATCAATAAAAAGACAC
>NW_013911278.1:0-231 GCF_000517525.1 Limulus polyphemus | reverse complement strand
TTTACCCATGTCTTAATGAAGTATGGTACAATCATCGTGTATTTATATTTTACCCATATCTTCATAAAGTATGGTATAATCATCGTGTTGGTTTATTTTACCCATGTCTTAATAAAGTATTGTAAAATCATCGTGTCTATGTATTTTACCCATGTCTTAATAAAGTATGGTAAAATCATCGTGTCTATGTATTTTACCCGTGTCTTAATAAAGTAAGGTATAATCATCGTG
>NW_013911277.1:0-230 GCF_000517525.1 Limulus polyphemus | reverse complement strand
AGTAACAATAAAACGACCAACAAAATTCGACAAAAATGAATAATAGAAGGCAAGAATTTTGCTATGTAAATACGCAAGTATGCAACGAACGTTCATACAAAATTTGGAGATGATCCGTCCAAATGGAACGACGTACTGGTACAAAACGCAAAACCTTCCATAACTCCTTTAAAACAAACAGTAGGATAGTAAAACTCTTCATATTACTACGCAACGTTGAAGTGTACCTA
>NW_013911276.1:0-206 GCF_000517525.1 Limulus polyphemus | reverse complement strand
ATTATAGATGGATAGTGACTGGTAGGTCTTTCATTATATATGGATAGTGGCTGGTAGGTCTTTTAATATAGATAGATGGTAACTGGTAGGCTTTTTTATAGATAGATAGTGGCTGGTAGGTCTTTTAATACAGATGGATAGTGACTGGTAGGTCTTTTAATACAGATGGATAGTGGCTGGTAGGTCTTTTAATACAGATGGATAGT
>NW_013911275.1:0-230 GCF_000517525.1 Limulus polyphemus | reverse complement strand
TTGTTAAATCTTTTGTGTTCTTATTGACAGTACACAGTATCGTTAAATCTTGTGCCTTCTTATTGACAGTACACAGTATCGTTTAATCTTGTGTCTTCTTATTGACAGGACACATTATTGTTAATCTTGTCGTTTCTTACTGACAGTATACATTATCGTTAAATCTTGTGTCTTCTTACTGACAGTACACAGTATTTATAAATCTTGTGTCTTCTTATTGACAGGACACA
>NW_013911274.1:0-231 GCF_000517525.1 Limulus polyphemus | reverse complement strand
ATAACGATTTAAACTGTTCCAAGTTACTATAGAAGAATTTGTTTAGTATAACGATTTAAATTGTTCCAAGTTACTACAGAAGAATTTGTCTAATATAACGATTTAAACTGTTCAAAGTCACTGTTGAAGAATTTGTTTAGTATAACGATTTAAACTGTTAAAAGTCACTCTAGAAGAATTTGTCTAGTATAACGATTTAAACTGTTCAAAGTCACTCTAGAAGAATTTGTC
>NW_013911273.1:0-232 GCF_000517525.1 Limulus polyphemus | reverse complement strand
TAATATAATTATAATATATATAATTATGAAATAAGTGATTTAGTAACTTTGTGAATTGCAAATTATTGTTTAGTGATAAAGGTAATTATGCCACCCAAGAAACGCCCTTTCTGTGGAAAATCTTTTGCCGCTAAAATAATGCAAACACAAAGAGCAGCTGAAACAGAAGAAGAACGCAATCAAAGACTTCAAGCACAAGCTTCAAGACAGGCTGCTCAAATACAGGAAGAGA
>NW_013911272.1:0-345 GCF_000517525.1 Limulus polyphemus | reverse complement strand
CATTACACAGTATCTTTAACAACGATACTGTGTACTGTCAATAAGAAGACACAAGATTTAAAAAACTGTGTACTGTCAATAGGAAGACAGAAGATTTAACAATACTGTGTACTATCAATAAGAAGACACAAGATTTAACGATACTGTGTACTGTCAATAAGAAGACACAATATTTAACGATACTGTGTACTTTCAATAAGAAGACACAAGATTTAACGATACTGTGTACTGTCAATAAGAAGACACAAGATTGTACACAGTATTGTTAAATCTTGTGTCTTCTTATTGAGAGTACACAGTTTTGTTAAATCTTGTGTCTTCTTATTGACAGTACACAGTATCGTT
>NW_013911271.1:0-230 GCF_000517525.1 Limulus polyphemus | reverse complement strand
AGGGTGGGGCTGTTTTCTTCAATTAAGATAGCTTCTTTTATTTTGCATTTATTGGTGTTAGGTTCTTTGTTTAAAATTATACTGTGGTGTTTTGAGTTGCAATGGTGATAAACATGTGAGGGATTTTTATTATGTTCAGTGAATCTAATTAACAATTTTCTATCTGGTTCTCCGATGTAAAATTCTGGACAGTTATGGCATGTTATTTGATAAATGACGTTGGAATTGTG
>NW_013911270.1:0-232 GCF_000517525.1 Limulus polyphemus | reverse complement strand
GTTAGGTAGGGTTAATGTTTCTAATGAATGGAAGAGATAAACAATGTGAAGATTTGTCCTGGTGTTAGGTAGGGTTAAGGTTTCTAATGAATGGAAGAGATAAACAATGTGAAGATTTGTCCTGGTGTTAGGTAGGGTTAAGGTTTCTAATGAATGGAAGAGATAAACAATGTGAAGATTTGTCCTGGTGTTAGGTAGGGTTAAGGTTTCTAATGAATGGAAGAGATAACAA
>NW_013911269.1:0-232 GCF_000517525.1 Limulus polyphemus | reverse complement strand
CGAAAGTTTTAGTCAAATTTACCAGATACTTGACATTAACTATTAAAATAAGTTAAATGTTATTTATTACTTCATTTCCATTAACGTTTAGTAAAGTAACTGCCTTACACACAACGAAAGTTTCCGTCAAATATTTTAAATAAGTTAAATGTTATTTATTACTTCATTTCCATTAACGTTTAGTAAAGTAACTGCCTTACACACAACGAAAGTTTCCGTCAAATATTTTAAA
>NW_013911268.1:0-544 GCF_000517525.1 Limulus polyphemus | reverse complement strand
TAGCTTCTTGGGATCCAGATAGCATCTTGAGATCCAAACAGCATCTTGGGATCTAAATAGCATCTTTGGATCCAAACAACATTTTGAGATCCAAATAGCATCTTGGGATTCAAATAGCATCTTCAGATCCAAACAGCATCTTCAGATCCAAATAGTATCTTGAGATCCAAATAGCATCTTGGGATCCAAATAGTATCTTGAGATCCAAATAGCATCTTGGGATCCAGATAGCATTTTGAGATCCAAATAGCATTTTGAGACCCAAATAACATCTTGAGATCCAAACAGCATATTGAGATCCAAATAGCATCTTGGAATCCAAATAGTATCTTGAGATCCAAATAGCATCTTGGGATCCAAAATCTGCGAATGAAGGTTACAGACTATACGTAATTCACAAGGGGGCTACTTGAAAGGTGTGTGTGTTTTATAGCAAAGCCACATCGGGTTATCTGTTGTATCCACCGAGAAGAATCGAACCCCTGATTTCAGTTTTGTAAATCCGTAGACTTGCCGCTGACCCACCAGGGGACCTTGAAAGGTG
>NW_013911267.1:0-232 GCF_000517525.1 Limulus polyphemus | reverse complement strand
ACTACAACCAATGTAAGGTCGTGGTAGAACTACAACCAATGTAAGGTTGTGGTAGAACTACAACTAATATAAAGTTGTGGTAGAACTACAACCAATGTAAAGTTGTGGTAGAACTACAACCAATGTAAGGTCGTGGTAGAACTACAACCAATGTAAGGTCGTGGTAGAACTACAACCAATGTAGGTTGTGGTAGAACTACAGCTAATATAAAGTTGTGGTAGAACTACAGCT
>NW_013911266.1:0-231 GCF_000517525.1 Limulus polyphemus | reverse complement strand
TTATGTGACGTAATTTCCTACTACGTATTCAACAATACAGCCTGATCTGACTTCAATTCCCACTACATATTCAACCAGTACAGCTTGATCTGACTTCAATTCCTACTACGTATTCAACCAATACAGCCTTATGTGACGTAATTTCCTACTACGTATTCAACAATACAGCCTGATCTGACTTCAATTCCTACTACATATTCAACCAATACAGCTTGATCTGACTTCAATTCC
>NW_013911265.1:0-232 GCF_000517525.1 Limulus polyphemus | reverse complement strand
AAATTTTGCGAAATACGTCGAAATATAGGAGGAAGGACTCTTGCCACTTTATTCCTCGGGTTTCGTGGACAAGAACACAACATTGTTCCAGGAAGATGGAGCACCGTGTCACACTGCTAGAAACACCCAAAAGTGGCAGGAAGAAAATGGTATACAGAAGTTGCTCTGGCCGAGCCAATCTCCTGAGATGAATCCCATCGAAATCTTCTGGGCCATACTCGACCGGCAAGTT
>NW_013911264.1:0-411 GCF_000517525.1 Limulus polyphemus | reverse complement strand
GATCAAGTCTGCAGACCAAGTTCCTATAACGGACGCTGGCAAACCGTTGTTCTCGTGCACTAGATGGTATGATTTGGACACTGTAGAGCCTTTTACAATGGAAACTAGGTACAGGTTTGTTGTCAAGATGCACGGTCATCAGATAGAGCATAAACAGACGTGGTGACAGCGAATGTTATGACCAGGTGTATTTTACAAATCGTTTTAATACAATGTACACAACACCTATATATGTATATACAAGAGACGTAAGCAAATGTTTAAAATTTCTTTAAGCAATACTGTGTTAGAAAATTTGTACATTTTTTGCGCATTACTTTCCTTTCAATCTACCATTTTTGGAGCATTCGCCAGCTTGAAGTAAATGGTTATGTTGTTTGTTTAATTTCACTCAAACCTACTCAAGAGCTA
>NW_013911263.1:0-231 GCF_000517525.1 Limulus polyphemus | reverse complement strand
GTGAGCTGTTTGGATGCCGTGACACTCCCCTGAGACACTGCGTTATTTTTACAAAAACTGAACTAGCAGTTTAATGGCAAACATGTGAGCTGTTTGGATGCCGTGACACTCCCCTGAGACACTGCGTTATTTTGACAAAAACTGAACTAACAGTTTAATAGCAAACATGTGAGCTGTTTGGATGCCGTGACACTCCCCTGAGACACTGCGTTATTTTGACATAAACTGAAC
>NW_013911262.1:0-290 GCF_000517525.1 Limulus polyphemus | reverse complement strand
AAAGGTAGATTTTGTATTTAGAGTATCATGCTTTGTTTGGGTGGACATTGTTCTTAGATGATCATGCGTTATTAAGGTGGATTTTGTATTTAGAGTATAATTGCTTTATTAAGGTGGATTTTGTGTTAAAAGAATCATGCTTTATTAAGGTGGATTTTGTATTTAGAGGATCATGCTTTATTAAGGTGGATTTTGTATTTAGAGGATCATGCTTTATTAAGGTTGATTTTGTATTTAGAGTATAATGCTTTATTAAGGTGGATTTTGTGTTAAAAGAATCATGCTTTATT
>NW_013911261.1:0-230 GCF_000517525.1 Limulus polyphemus | reverse complement strand
AACAGATAAATATGTAAATAAATCTTTTAATTTGTATAACCAAGTGAACAGATAGATACGTAAATAAATCTTTTAATTTGTATAACCAAGTGAACAGATAGATACGTAAATAAATCTTTTAATTTGTATAACCAAGTAAACAGATAGATACGTAAATAAATATTTTAATTTGTATAATCAAGTAAACAGATAGATACGTAAATAAATCTTTTAATTTGTATAACCAAGTT
>NW_013911260.1:0-232 GCF_000517525.1 Limulus polyphemus | reverse complement strand
TACTAACTTGAAATGTTCCATCAATAATTGTACACTAACTGAAATGTTCCATCAATTATTGTACACTAACTGAAATGTTTCATTAATAATTGTACACTAACTGAAATGTTCCATCAATTATTGTACACTAACTGAAATGTTTCATTAATAATTGTACACTAACTGAAATGTTCCATCAATTATTGTACACTAACTGAAATGTTTCATTAATAATTGTACACTAACTGAAATG
>NW_013911259.1:0-370 GCF_000517525.1 Limulus polyphemus | reverse complement strand
AACATGCTTTGTTCTGTCCATTCAGTTACAGTACTGCTTCCACGCTATAATTGTACGGGTCTCCTGTCCGCAGGAGGAACATGCTTTGTTCTGTCCATTCAGTTACAGTACTGCTTCCACACTATAATTGTACGGGTCTCCTGTCCGAAGGAGGAACATGCTTTGTACGGTGGTTATATTTGAATCATGAACGATATAGTTTAGAATGAAAAACACACGACCAGTTTCTGTTGGATTGCATTTAAAAACACATAATGAGAAACGTCGTTAATGGAATAACCTATCATTTTTGCAAAACTTCTGGTTCAAATCAAAGCATTATTCAATGCTAATGTAGTTATTTCCTTTATTATTTCTAATCACGAGAAAA
>NW_013911258.1:0-232 GCF_000517525.1 Limulus polyphemus | reverse complement strand
TTTCAATAGGTTCAGGAAGACCCCGGATTTAGCTCCGTTACGTTATGAGAGAATCAGTGCTAAAAACATTTAACCAATTATCTTTTTTCGGCTTAAATAGCCCCTTGGGACTGAGAAAAAAATTTTACCCCTGAAAAATGCATTACGTGTTAACAAACAAATATTATATTTATATGTATCTTCTTCATTTTTGTTTAGTAATTGTTTGTGGCTACTAGTAGAGTATACCACA
>NW_013911257.1:0-232 GCF_000517525.1 Limulus polyphemus | reverse complement strand
TAATTAAACAATATCAGTAACGAAGTACATAGTAACATCAAACAATATCAGTAATGAAGTACATAGTAACATCAAATAATTAAACAATATCTGTAATGAAATACATAGTAACATCAAATAATTAAACAGTATCAGTAATGAAGTACATAGTAACATCAAAAAATCAAACAATATCAGTAATGAAGTACATAGTAACATCAAAAAATCAAACAGTATCAGTAATGAAATACAT
>NW_013911256.1:0-232 GCF_000517525.1 Limulus polyphemus | reverse complement strand
AGATAAGGCACTATCAGATTACCATCTTTTTCATTCACTGCAACATCATCTTAATGGGAAAACATATTCAAATGTGGAAGGTGTTAAAGAGGACAGTGACATGTTTTTTGGTTCAAAGCCAAGTGATTTCTTTAATCAGGACATTAACAACTTGATTGTAAGATGGAAAAGCATCATCAATAAGAATGGAGACAATTTCATTTAACAAATGTTTTGTTTTGATATACAAGTT
>NW_013911255.1:0-229 GCF_000517525.1 Limulus polyphemus | reverse complement strand
TATATATTTACACGTGTGGTGATGGTAAGGTCTCCTATCCTGGCAAAACCAGACGCAAAGAGTTGTTCATGGCTTGTATATATTTACACGTGTGGTGACTGTAAGGTCTCCTATCCTGGCAAAACCAAACGCAAAGAGTTGTTCATGGCTTGTATATATTTACACGTGTGGTGACTGTAAGGTCTCCTATCCTGGCAAAACCAGACGCAAAGAGTCTATTCATGGCTTG
>NW_013911254.1:0-232 GCF_000517525.1 Limulus polyphemus | reverse complement strand
CACATGAGCAAAACATTCATTTAAGATAAACAATACAGTCATCTGGTATAATCAACACGGGTTAATATAACCAACACTGACTAGTATAACCAAACCAAGCTAGTATAACCAACACGGGTTAATACAACCAACACTGACTAGTATAACCAAACCAAGCTAGTATAACCAACACGGGTTAATATAACCAACACTGACTAGTATAACCAAACCAAGCTAATATAACCAACACGGG
>NW_013911253.1:0-232 GCF_000517525.1 Limulus polyphemus | reverse complement strand
TACACTAATGTCGAAGTTTCTGATTATTATCACACTAGTTTACACTAATGTCGAAGTTTCTGATTATTATCACACTAGTTTACACTAATGTTGAAGTTTCTGATTATTATCACACTAGTTTACACTAATGTTGAAGTTTCTGATTATTATCACACTAGTTTACACTAATGTCGAAGTTTCTGATTATTATCACACTAGTTTACACTAATGTCGAAGTTTCTGATTAATCTAT
>NW_013911252.1:0-230 GCF_000517525.1 Limulus polyphemus | reverse complement strand
TATGAGCAAAACGACCAGGTCAGATAACTTATAAGATATGAGCGAAACGACCAGGTCAGATAACTTATAAGATATGAGCGAAACGACCAGGTCAGATAACTTATAAGATATGAGCGAAACGACCAGGTCAGATAACTTATAAGATATGAGCGAAACGGCCAGGTCCGATAACTTATAAGATATGAGCGAAACGACAAGGTCGGATAACTTATAAGATATGAGCGAAACGA
>NW_013911251.1:0-231 GCF_000517525.1 Limulus polyphemus | reverse complement strand
ACTGTGTACTTCAATAAGAATACACTAAGATTTAACGATACTGTGTACTGTACAATAAAAGACACAATATTTAACAATACTGTGTACTGTCAATAAGAAGACACAAGATTTAACGATACTGTGTACTGTCAATAAGAAGACACAAGATTTAACAATACTGTGTACTATACAATAAAAGACACAAGATTTAACGATACTGTATACTGTCAATAAGAATACACAAGTTTTAAC
>NW_013911250.1:0-233 GCF_000517525.1 Limulus polyphemus | reverse complement strand
TCGGCTAGGGCATGATGGACCATACACAGCAAGTCAACTATATCCAAAACCCATGCCGCTGGGAACCGACATCCACATGGAGGGTAGGATGAGGATCATACCATCAGTAAGTCAACTACAATCCAAATCCAGCCACTGGGTACCGACAATCAAGTGGGGGTAGGAAAGAGGATCATACTGCTGGCAAGTTAACTACAATCCAAAACCCAGCCATCAGGTGGGGGGGTAGGAAT
>NW_013911249.1:0-232 GCF_000517525.1 Limulus polyphemus | reverse complement strand
CATTCCTTCTATCCATATGCAGCAAAACGTTGAACCTAACAGAGCAAAATCAGCGAAATATCGAGTTTATAAGTCATTTAATTCAGTGTCAGGTATGATTTCAACAAAGAAAGTTAGTACAATTGTCCCTCAGCGATCAAATTAATGAGTAGGTCAGCATGTTCATTATTGACTGACTTGATTAACGAGGAAATTCTGCAAGTAAGTATATAAGTAAGTTGAGCATATATAT
>NW_013911248.1:0-232 GCF_000517525.1 Limulus polyphemus | reverse complement strand
AGTTATGTCTGTGCTAGCTATGTCTATAATATATGAAAGACACTATGTCTGTGTTAGTTATGTCTGTGTTAGATATGTCTAAAATGTATGAAAGACACTATGTCTGTGTTAGCTATGTCTATAATGTATGAAAGACACTATGTCTGTGTTAGCTATGTCTATAATATATGAAAGACACTATGTTTGTGTTAGCTATGTCTATAATATATGAAAGACACTATGTTTGTGTTAG
>NW_013911247.1:0-229 GCF_000517525.1 Limulus polyphemus | reverse complement strand
AGCGAAAGTTCAAGTTCTTTTTTAGCTTTTGACGGACACAACATTTTTCGTTAATGCTATAATGACTCAATTTTTACTTTTCCGACGAATTAATCACTATCAGATATTGTTCCACTCATTTTACGCGATTGAAGCACTTTTTTCCATTTTCCAAAAAAATTCGCATTTTCACCAAAAAGCCAAGGCTATAGCCAATGATTTTCCCGAAATTTTGAAAAAAATTGTTTAT
>NW_013911246.1:0-232 GCF_000517525.1 Limulus polyphemus | reverse complement strand
TATCTCAGAAGTAGAACACTGTCCTTGTTAGCTACAGGTCTTGTACCTATTACAAAGAAGTATGGTTATTATACTCGTGGGGAGTATCTCAGAAGTAGAACACTGTCCTTGTTAGCCACAGGTTTTGTACCTATTACAAAGAAGTATGGTTATTATACTCGTGGGGAGTATCTCAGAAGTAGAACACTGTCCTTGTAAGCCAAATAAGTATGGTTATTATACTCGTGGGGAG
>NW_013911245.1:0-232 GCF_000517525.1 Limulus polyphemus | reverse complement strand
ATAGGCTTATAGTTCTATCCGAAATCTTTTACTATTTCATTTCTTTTATAAGGTCGGAAGTTGGGAGTAATATATAACACAGCAGAAATGTTAGGGTGGTTTCATTTCATCTCTACTTCATGAATTAGAAGAACTTTTAAGGGTAACTGCCTTCCCACAACTGGCTGCAGACAGTGAAAGGCAGTAGGAGTTGAAATATTGCGAGTGAAAGCACTCAACTCCATACCTTAAT
>NW_013911244.1:0-231 GCF_000517525.1 Limulus polyphemus | reverse complement strand
AATTTTATCTTCTTGTTATTTACATACCAAGACAGGTATACTTAGAATTTTATCTTCTTGTTATTTACATACGAAGACAGGTATACTTAGAATTTTATCTTCTTGTTATTTACATACCAAGTATAGGACAGGTATACCTTCCAAGACAGGTATACTTAGAATTTTATCTTCTTGTTATTTACATACCAAGTATAGGACAGGTATACCTTCCAAGACAGGTATACTTATAAT
>NW_013911243.1:0-275 GCF_000517525.1 Limulus polyphemus | reverse complement strand
ACTTTCCAGTATTTAAATTTACCACTCTGATCCAGTATTTAAATATATACCTGTTTTGTATTATGATCAGATGATTAAACTTTCCAGTATTTAAATTTACCACTCTGATCAGATGATTAAACTTTCCAGTATTTAAAGTCACCATTGTTTTATATTATGATCAGATGATTACACTTTCCAGTATTTAAATTTACCACTCTGATCCAGTATTTAAATATACACCTGTTTTATATTATGATCAGATGATTAAACTTTCCAGTATTTAAATTTACCAC
>NW_013911242.1:0-479 GCF_000517525.1 Limulus polyphemus | reverse complement strand
ATTACTGACATTCATGTCTGGGATGTGACTTCTAACTGGACTGAATATGTCTGCATTAGGGTTTAGCTGCGGGTTCTGTAAGGGGCTTGCCATTGTCTGGGGCTGATTAAGTCGATGGTCAATGTATCCTCCTTGTGTAACAGACAACTAAATCGATCTTTAACGTATCTAATTCGCTTTTAAATTTTTAAGAAAGTCAGCAGCAACTACAGGAAAGTCAACAACAGTGGCAAGAAGTACAAATGGAAAACATTAGCCTGTTTCCTTTCTTGTTCCAGTTGCCACTGCTGTAATCTCTCTTCCTGTTTATTTTCTTTTTCCTCTAAAAACTGTTGTAATCTCTCTTGTTTATTTTGCTGTTCGAGCTGCCATTATTGTAGGTTTTCTTCCCACTGCTGTAATCTTTCTTCTTGTTTATTTTGTTGTTCGAGCTGCCACTGTTGCAGGTTTTCTTGCAACTGTTGTTGTCTCTCTTCTTG
>NW_013911241.1:0-232 GCF_000517525.1 Limulus polyphemus | reverse complement strand
CTTCTGTCCACCATGGGTATCGAAACCCTGTTTCTAGCGTTGTAAGGTTGTAGACATACCGCTGTGTTACTGGAGGACTAACTGTTAGATAAATTTGTGACAAGAATTAAAATATTTGAAAATGATTTTTGATAATCCAGTGAAGAGGAACTTTGTATCTTATAGAGAAAAGAGATTTGGTAAGGAAAGGTGTAGTAAATCAGAAGTAGATTAAACGAGAATGAGACGATAT
>NW_013911240.1:0-232 GCF_000517525.1 Limulus polyphemus | reverse complement strand
TCATTCACATTACCGTTCTCTTTACAAAACTTCATTGGGCCACGGGTTACCGAGTTAGCCCCGTTTTTCGGGTCACTTTTATGGAAATTTTTAGCATGAGTAATTTTGTATCACACAACCGTTCACCCTCTTTACGAAACTTCTTCGTTCAAATCTATTTCTCTGTCAATATTCCTATCTTCATTAAAAGGCGTAAGATGACAAAAAAAGATCTTGAAGAATTTCTCAATAA
>NW_013911239.1:0-231 GCF_000517525.1 Limulus polyphemus | reverse complement strand
AAAAACCCTGAGAAGAATATAGCTAGTAAGATTGGGAAGAGAATAAGGATGATGCATAAGCAGCATAATATTGCTGAAAAACTAAATAATATACATCGAGTGGAAAATATACCACATTATGTAACAAAAGAAACCAAAATGAAATCTGACTTGGTTAATCAAAGACAGCAAATACTACATGGCATTTCAAAGAACCGTCATCTAGCGCATAACAGTGTTATTAGAGACAAC
>NW_013911238.1:0-232 GCF_000517525.1 Limulus polyphemus | reverse complement strand
ATGAAACAGGGACGTTTCTATTAACTTATACAGTCTTTAGTGGTTAGTAAACAATTTCACATGACTAGGTAAACATGTTTTAATTGGTTATGAAACAGGAATGTTTCTATTAAACTATACAGTCTGTCTTGATTATTAAACAGTTTCACATGACTAGGTAAACATGTTTCAATTGGCTATGAAACAGGAATGTTTCTATTAAAATATACAGTCTTTATTGGTTAGTAAACAA
>NW_013911237.1:0-232 GCF_000517525.1 Limulus polyphemus | reverse complement strand
AGAATCCGTTGAACGGATTTCGGGCTCATCCCACCAACTTTGGCCACTTCTGCAGTCGTTAATCTGGGATCCATTTCGATGCTCGTCTTGACAGCCCTTTTTGTCCTCTCCAATGAACCAGGACGACCCGGACGCTGCTCAGTTGTTACCTTGCCATGTTTCCTGAACTGCACGATGATTCTGTTGACTGTCGAAAGCTGAATTTCCAAATTCTGCGAAATTTGCCGCTGAC
>NW_013911236.1:0-233 GCF_000517525.1 Limulus polyphemus | reverse complement strand
CTTCTAGTTAGCAATTCACAAAAACAACAACAAAAAAACTTGTTGGTGGCAGGTGCTGCCAGAGAGTTACCTTCTTTCTAGTCAGCTTTTCACAAACAAAAAAACTTGTTGGTGGCAGGTGCTTGCCAGAGCTACTTTCCTTCTAGTCAACAGTTCCCGAAAAAACAACAACAGAAAACTTGGTGGTGGCAGGTGTTGCCAGAGAGTTACCTTCCTGCTAGTCAGCTGTCCAC
>NW_013911235.1:0-233 GCF_000517525.1 Limulus polyphemus | reverse complement strand
ACTACCATCTTGAAACTTTAACTGGTCCCATTGTGCCCAATAGTTCTTTGTCACAGGGTTTAAGCTACACACCTTCTCCCAAGCAGGGCGCAAAACACTTGCTTGTAGAAAATCAATTATTGGCTTCAAATTTGGTCTTTCTCCTGTTCTGCTTTGATATCTATATTTGGTTCCACTTCACCATCATCAACTCCTTCAGTCACTTTAACTTCAGCTTGATGGCACCTGGTTAA
>NW_013911234.1:0-566 GCF_000517525.1 Limulus polyphemus | reverse complement strand
ATGTTGTACCAGAACTACACTGGTGTCTATATGTTGTACCAGAACTACACTGGTGCCTGTATGTTGTACCAGGACTACACTGGTGCCTGTATGTTGTACCAGGACTACACTGGTGTCTATATGTTCTACCAGAACTACACTGGTGTCTATATGTTCTACCAGAACTACACTTGTGTCTATATGTCCTACCAGAACTGTACTGGTGTCTGTATGTTCTATCAGAACTACACTGCAACATATAGACACCGTAGTTCTGGTACAACATATAGACACCAGTGTAGTTCTGGTAGAACATATAGACACCATATGTTCTACCAGAACTACACTGGTGTCTATATGTTATACCAAAACTACACTTGTGTCTATATGTTCTACCAGAACTACACTGGTGTCTATATGTTATACCAGAACTACACTTGTGTCTATATGTTCTACCAGAACTACACTGGTGTCTATATGTTCTATCAGAACTACACTGGTGTCTATATGTTATACCAAAACTACACTTGTGTCTATATGTTCTACCAGAACTACACTGGTGTCTATATGTTATACCAGAACTACAC
>NW_013911233.1:0-232 GCF_000517525.1 Limulus polyphemus | reverse complement strand
TGGTGTTGTCTACTTTGTATATACCTCTGTATGTAAATGATAAAACTGTCTTGTTTACTAATGGTGTTATCTACTTTGTATATACCTATGTATGTAGATGATAAAACTGTCTTGTTTACTAGTGGTGTTATCTGTTCTGTATATACCTCTGTATGTAGATGGTAAAACTGTCTTGTTTACTAGTGGTGTTGTCTACTTTGTATATAGATGATAAAACTGTCTTGTTTACTGG
>NW_013911232.1:0-232 GCF_000517525.1 Limulus polyphemus | reverse complement strand
TTATTACTTATTACCTAAGATTCAGTAATAGTGCAAACAAAATAACAATTCCAGAGAGGGGGAAAGAAGAGGTCTTCGCTGAACTTGACCCTCCCTGGTCCAAAAAATAGCCCGAATCCCGATGAAGAAGAATAAGATTAACTCGGAACTGTCTATCTGAGTGGAACGTGATTAGTAGATTATTACGTCTATATATATTTGATTTCAGTGTGCAGTTGCACCTAGAACGTCG
>NW_013911231.1:0-232 GCF_000517525.1 Limulus polyphemus | reverse complement strand
TATTCTGTAGCCTTACTTGGTACAACTACTCCATAGACACCTATGTGTATCTCTAGTTACCGAATATATAACCACCATACTCATCTTTAGCCTTAACTTGGTTTAACTACTCCATTAACACTTAGGTGTAACTCTAGTTACCGAATTTATAACCACCATATTCATCTTTATCCTTACTTGGTACAACTACTCCATGAACACCAAGGTGTAACTCTCGTTACGGAATTTATAA
>NW_013911230.1:0-228 GCF_000517525.1 Limulus polyphemus | reverse complement strand
TTGCTGCAGCAGGCTCGTAATCGCTTTTCTTGGAACTTCATTGCAGGTACTTAAACAAAAAGCGCTCTGATATCCAAAGTCGCCTGTTCGGGTTTAATCCATGTAATGAACGAGTGTTCCAGATTTAAATATAAATATATAAACACATATGTACAACACACAAATATACGTAAAAGCACACGTTTTCTCTATCACAAAGCTGTGTAACCACGCGCACACTCATCACAC
>NW_013911229.1:0-230 GCF_000517525.1 Limulus polyphemus | reverse complement strand
AACACTGTTTGTCCCTGATTTATGTCAACCATAACAGGACACACTGTGTTTGTAGAAGGTAATACTAGAACAATAGCGTCAAACACAGCTGTAACACTGTTTGTCACTGACTTATGTCAACCATAACAGGACACACTGTGTTTGTAGAAGGTAATACTAGAACAATAGCGTCAAACACAGCTGTAACAGTGTTTGTCCCTGATTTATGACAACCATAACAGGACACACTG
>NW_013911228.1:0-232 GCF_000517525.1 Limulus polyphemus | reverse complement strand
CCCGATTATCGACAGAGTAACACACGTAACTGATGATAACTCCGTAACATATGATAAACCCAATTATCTACAGATTAACACACGTAACAGATGATAACTCCGTAACATATGATAAACCTGATTATCGACAGATTAACACACGTAACAGATGATAACTCCGTAACATAATAAACCTGATTATCGACAGATTAACACACGTAACAGATGATAACTCCGTAACATAATAAACCTG
>NW_013911227.1:0-232 GCF_000517525.1 Limulus polyphemus | reverse complement strand
ATTGATACTACATAATGTCATATTTTATTAGATATTGCTGGGTTTAATTGATACTACATAATGTCATATTCTATTAGATATTGCTGGGTCTAATTGATACTACATAATGGCATATTCTTTTGAACATTGCTAGTCTAAATGATACTACATAATGTCATATTCTATTAGATATTGCTGGGTCTAAATGATACTACATAATGTCATATTCTATTAGATATTGCTGGGTCTAATT
>NW_013911226.1:0-233 GCF_000517525.1 Limulus polyphemus | reverse complement strand
CCACCGCCAACTCTTGGGCTACTTTTTTACAAACGAATAGTGGGATTGACCGTCACATTATAATGCCCCCATGGCTGAAAGGGCGAGTATGTTTGGTGGGACGGGGATTCGAACCAGCGACCCTCAGATTGCGAGTCAAGCTCCTTATCCACTAATATCCATGTGTGAATATATGGAGTCAGAGTCTTGCCTTCTGACTAGCCTAAGTGCAAGATGATTTTTACGTTAAGATT
>NW_013911225.1:0-332 GCF_000517525.1 Limulus polyphemus | reverse complement strand
TCAGGTCGAGTGTGATTCACTGTATTTAGTAGATAGGAGACTCAGCCAACCACGGTCGAGTGGTGGTTGGCTGAGTCTCCTATCTACTAAATACAGTGAATATTGGTTAAATAACGAACGGGATTTCATTCTTACTCGACTATCTCTATACACGTGTAAAAGTATTTTCAAAGCCACGTTATTATTTGACTGTTTTTGTTTTTTGGATTTCGCGCTATTTGCGCTAGCCGTCCCTAAGTTAGCAGTGTAAGACTAGAGGGAAGGCAGCTATTCATCACCACCCACCGCCAACTCTTGGGCTACTCTTTTACCAACGAATATTGGGATTGACC
>NW_013911224.1:0-232 GCF_000517525.1 Limulus polyphemus | reverse complement strand
AAACTTTGATTTAACCACCTACTATATCATATAGGTTCTTTAGAGTCCAATCAGGAAAACTTTGATTTAACCCCCTACTACATCGTATAGGTTCTTTAGAGTCCAATCAGGAAAACTTTGATTTAACCACCTACTACATCGTATAGGTTCTTTAGAGTCCAATCAGGAAAACTTTTATTTAACCACCTACTACATAGTATAGGTTCTTTAGAGTCCAATCAGGAAAACCTTG
>NW_013911223.1:0-232 GCF_000517525.1 Limulus polyphemus | reverse complement strand
TAGGCTGAAGCAGATAGACCCAAGACAGCATTTAGTTATGGCCAAGATCTCTGGCAATACCGAGTGATGCCATTCGGGCTCAGTAATGCTCCAGCAACATTTGAGAGGCTGATGGAACGAGTATTGGAAGGCCTACAATGGAGGATAGCCCTGGTGTACCTGGACGATGTCATTGTATTTGCAACGAATTTGACGAGGAAATATCCCAGCTGGAGGAAGTATTCAAGCATTT
>NW_013911222.1:0-231 GCF_000517525.1 Limulus polyphemus | reverse complement strand
TTGGCCTTTTTTAGTCAAATCATATAGTGGAGCAGCTATAGTTGCAAAGTCCTTCACAAATTTGCGGTAGTAAGTACAGAGTCCCAAGAAACTTCTTAGCTCTCCCACATTGTCTGGTGTTGGCCAGTCATGCACTGTTTTCACCTTATCAGGATCAGTTTGTACACCATTCTCACTAACAATGCGGCCTTAGTAAAGCACCTCTTTCTGGAACAAATGACATTTCTTGGG
>NW_013911221.1:0-232 GCF_000517525.1 Limulus polyphemus | reverse complement strand
TTTTACAACCATCAACACGTGGTCTGTCAAACAATGTTTGAGTCATGACAGAAGTTTTAGCATCTTTTCTAACCATGAACATCTGGTCTGTCAAACAATGTTTGAGTCATGACAAAAGTTTTAGTATCTTTTCTAACCATGAACATCTGGTCTGTCAAACAACATTTGAGTCATGACAGAAGTTTTAGTATATTTTCTAACCATGAACATCTGGTCTGTCAAACAATATTTG
>NW_013911220.1:0-232 GCF_000517525.1 Limulus polyphemus | reverse complement strand
ACCAAAGTATAGTGTGTCTCTTCATAATTACACACAGTACTTCCTACTGAACAACATACCTCTACTGTGGTTCATATACACCAAAGTAAAGTGTGTCTCTTCTTTATTACACACAGTACTTGCTACTGCAATAATATACCTCTACTGTAGTTCATATACATCACAGTATGATTTATATCTTCATATTACACATAGTACTTGCTACTGAATAACATACCTCTACTGTGGTTCA
>NW_013911219.1:0-232 GCF_000517525.1 Limulus polyphemus | reverse complement strand
CAGGGTGTGGTTGGATCTTCACCAAAATTGGTATGGAGGTTCATTGGGTCCATGCGGGGGTACATACAAATTTTCAGTTTTGCGTTTTACGGTTTTTATGGGAGTTTGGTTTTTTTTACCACTACTTCGTCCCTATAGACGAATTTTCACCAAATGTGGTATGGAGGTTTATTGGGTCTACGGGGAGATACATATAAATTTGCGGTTTCACATTTTGTGTTTGCAGTGCTTA
>NW_013911218.1:0-232 GCF_000517525.1 Limulus polyphemus | reverse complement strand
CCAACTGCACCACCCGATCTCCTCAAGTTGTTGCTGAGGGATCAGTTCGTAGATGCCTTGGACAGTCCACAACTTAAGATACAAGTGAAACAGGCACACCCCTCTACCATGCAGGATGCGATGGCCAGAGCTCTCGAATTTGAATCTTACGTTAAGTCCAGCACAGAGGTACCAAGGTTGGTACAGTCATCTGGATTCAAGGCCAGAAAAGGTCAGCTTTCAGCGAAGTTTG
>NW_013911217.1:0-232 GCF_000517525.1 Limulus polyphemus | reverse complement strand
TACCGATATTTGTCTTACTTCCGATGTGTTGTAACGGAAGTAAAAAAGACACCTCAAACCCGAATAATTATTGTCAAGCAATCCGCTAACTAAACTAGCGCTTCAACCACACATATATTTGTCTTACTTCCGAGGCAAAAGGGTCTCGTTAGCACCAGATATAATGTGGTTGATATTTTATTGTTTGTTTGTTTTTTAATTTGCGCTTCAACCACACTGATATTTGTCTTAG
>NW_013911216.1:0-232 GCF_000517525.1 Limulus polyphemus | reverse complement strand
AGCTAAAGGTAGGTGAAGTATGTTACACTGGAGGTCTGTACTAATAACAGGTTTAAACGTCGTGTCTAACAACAGCTAAAGGTGGGGGAAGTATGTTACACTGGTGGTCTGTACTAATAACAGGTTGAAACGTCGTAGATAACAACAGCTAAAGGTAGGGGAAGTTTGTTACACTGGAGGAGGTCTGTGCTAATAACAGGTTGAAACGTCGTAGATAACAACAGCTAAAGGT
>NW_013911215.1:0-231 GCF_000517525.1 Limulus polyphemus | reverse complement strand
CGGTATCTATGTGACAGGAAAGCTAGATGGCCAAAGGTGCAACTTTGTCATAGACTCTGCGTCTCAGCAAACCCTTGTGAGCATCAAGTGTTAGATCATGAAGGAGTACCAGATCCATACAGAAGCTTTATGGTGTGACAGGACATTCTACAAGATTGTGGGGACCAGTGTGGGTAACTATTGAGCTCATGGGCATAAAGGACAGACTTGGCTGACATTGAAGACGAGTGC
>NW_013911214.1:0-231 GCF_000517525.1 Limulus polyphemus | reverse complement strand
ACACATTGTAACCTAACCCTGGTGTACTTAAATACTTCGTACATATTGTACCTATCCCTGGTGTAGTAAATACTCTACATAGTGTACCCTATCCCTGGTTTAGTAAATACTCTACATACTGTACCCTATCCCTGGTGAAGTAAATACTCTACATACTGTACCGTATCCCTGGTGCAGTAAATACTCTACGTAGTGTACCCATTCTCTGGTGCAGTAAATACTCTATATAGT
>NW_013911213.1:0-230 GCF_000517525.1 Limulus polyphemus | reverse complement strand
GGCAGCTAGTCATCACCACTCACCGCCAACTCTTGGGCATTTTTTTACCAACGAATAGTGGGATTGACCGTCACATTATAACGCCCCCACGACTGAAAGGGCGAGCATGTTTTTGGTGTGACAGGGATTCGAACCCGCGACCCTCAGATTGCGAGTCAAGTGCTTTAACCACCTGGCCATGCCGGGCCACCTTATAAAGTATTGACGTCTGTAGTAGTCATTTGTGCCAC
>NW_013911212.1:0-230 GCF_000517525.1 Limulus polyphemus | reverse complement strand
GCTCCTCATTCATTACTACAACACACGTAGAATTATGGGAACATGCTCCTAATGAATTACTTAAACACACGTATATGGGAACATGCTCCTCATGCATCACTACAACACACGTAGAATTATGGGAACATGCTCCTCATGAATTACTTCAACACACGTATATGGGAACATGCTCCTCATGAATTACTTCAACACACGTATATGGGAACATGCTCTATATGAATCACTACAAT
>NW_013911211.1:0-454 GCF_000517525.1 Limulus polyphemus | reverse complement strand
TATGTAAGCATGCAGTGTAATTTTACGTGACTGGTTCTAAGAATGCAGTGTAATTTTACTTGATTGGTTCTATGTAAGCATGCAGTGTAATTTTACGTGACTGGTTCTATCTAAGCATGTAGTGTAATTTTACTTGATTGGTTCTATCTAAGCATGCAGTGTAATTTTACTTGATTGGTTCTATGTAAGCATGCAGTGTAATTTTACTTGATTAGTTCTATCTAAGCATGTAGTGTAATTTTACGGGCCTGGTTCTATCTAAGAATGCAGTGTAATTTTACTTTATTGGTTCTATGTAAGCATGCAGTGTAATTTTACTTGATTGGTTCTATCTGAGCATGTAGTGTAATTTTATTTGATTGGTTCTATCTAAGCATGTAGTGTAATTTTACTTGATTGGTTCTATCTAAGCATGTAGTGTAATTTTACTTGATTGGTTCTATTTAAGCATGTA
>NW_013911210.1:0-231 GCF_000517525.1 Limulus polyphemus | reverse complement strand
CAAGCATTGGGCTTCCTTGGGGATGTTCTTTTATCCTACCCCAAATTATCTTCTCTGACATAGGGGGGTATTGTAGTTGACTTAAGTGCTGTGACAAGCAGATCAATGGATGCAGCAACACTTACTGGACTCTGGCCTTTGTTGTTCCCAAACGTCGTTTTATCGAGGTTAACTACACACTTCCTCGGTAGTAAATAGTCCAATCCTAATATGCATTGGTCTTCAATGTCT
>NW_013911209.1:0-232 GCF_000517525.1 Limulus polyphemus | reverse complement strand
AACGAACTGTTTCTAGTTACTTCATTCGTAAAGGACTGTTTCTAATTACTTCATTCGTAACGGACTGTTTCTAATTACTTCATTCGTAACGGACTGTTTCTAATTACTTCATTCGTAAAGGACTGTTTCTAATTACTTCATTCGTAACGGACTGTTTCTAATTACTTCATTCGTAAAGGACTGTTTGTAATTACTTCATTCGTAAAGGAATGTTTCTAATTACTTCATTCGT
>NW_013911208.1:0-232 GCF_000517525.1 Limulus polyphemus | reverse complement strand
CATTAGGAAGTCATGTCTCAAGCTCTACAGCCTTATCACATTTCTTACAAACATTAGGAAGTCATGTTTCAAGCTCTCCAACCTTATCACATTTCTTACAAACATTAGGAAGTCATGTCTCAAGCTCTACAGCCTTATCACATTTCTTACAAACATTAGGAAGTCATGTTTCAAGCTCTCCAGCCTAATCAGATTTCATTCAAACATTAGGAAGTCACGTTCTCAAGCTCTA
>NW_013911207.1:0-232 GCF_000517525.1 Limulus polyphemus | reverse complement strand
CTGTAATAATCTCTTAGAATAACTAAGTAAGCTGAACTATATTATAACTGTAAATAGAGTTCTTTAATAATCTCTTAGTATAACTAAGTAAGCTGAACTATATTATAACTGTAAATAGGGTTCTTTAATAATCTCTTAGTATAACTAACTAAGTAAGCTGAACTACATTATAACTGTAAATAGGGTTTTGTAATAATCTCTTAGTACAACTAACTAAGTAAGCTGAACTATA
>NW_013911206.1:0-227 GCF_000517525.1 Limulus polyphemus | reverse complement strand
GGGCATGATGAACAGACAGAAAGTATACTTGGCTGACATTGAAGACCAATGCATATTAGGATTGGACTATTTACTACTGAGGAAGTGTGTAGTTAACTTCGATAAAATGACGATTGGAAACGACAAAGGCTAAATTCCAGTAAGTGTTGCTACATCTGTTGATTTGCATGTCACAGCACTTAAGTCAACTACAATACCCTCTATGTCAGAGAAGATAATTTGAGGTA
>NW_013911205.1:0-230 GCF_000517525.1 Limulus polyphemus | reverse complement strand
TATTCACATGAATTGATATATTTATAATTTAATTAATATCTAATAGATCTTTCTTTCGCTTCATGGAGTTCGTTGATCCTTTGGGGCATCGTGAGAATGATCTCGTCAATTTTAGATTATGGGATTTTTGCCCACTCTTGCTTCAAAACTTGGAGTAGATTGCTCTTCAAAGTTGGTTTTTTTGGTTGTTTCTTGACTTGCCGATCGAGTATGGCCCAGAGGTTTTCGAT
>NW_013911204.1:0-232 GCF_000517525.1 Limulus polyphemus | reverse complement strand
AACAAGACGAGAAAAGAAACAACAAAAGAGATTACAGCAGCTGTTGGAGGAAAAAGAAAAGAAACAAGAAGAGAAATTACAGCAGTTGTTGGAGGAAAAAGAAAAGAAATAAGAAGAACGAGAAAAGAAACAAAAAGAGAGATTTTCTAAAAGCAAGTGTTTTGCGCCCTGCTTGGGAGAAGGTGTCTAGCTTAAGCCCTGTGACAAAGAACTATTGGGCACAATGGGAAAC
>NW_013911203.1:0-254 GCF_000517525.1 Limulus polyphemus | reverse complement strand
ATAAATGTTACATAATGTTAGACTGATGATACAGTGTTAAAGAAATGTTACACAATGTTAGACTGATGATACAGTGTTAAAGAAATGTGTTACATAATGTTAGACTGATGGTACAGTGTTAAAGAAATGTTACATAATGTTAGACTGATGGTACAGTGTTAAAGAAATGTTACATAATGTTAGACTGATGATACAGTGTTAAAGAAATGTTACATAATGTTAGACTGATGATACAGTGTTAAAGAAATGTTACA
>NW_013911202.1:0-233 GCF_000517525.1 Limulus polyphemus | reverse complement strand
AACACCAGTAGCTGGTTCGTGTATCCACATATTTCTAATTCTAAGCATAAGACGACACCAGTAGCTGGTTCGTGTATCCACATATTTCTAATTCTAAGCATAAGACGACACCAGTAGGTGGTTCATGTATCCACATATTTCTAATTCTAAGCATAAGACAACACCAGTAGCTGGTTCGTGTATCCACATATTTCTAATTCTAAGCATAAGACGACACCAGTAGCTGGTTCATA
>NW_013911201.1:0-232 GCF_000517525.1 Limulus polyphemus | reverse complement strand
ATAACTTACACAGCCATCTTCCTTACTATGTACTGGCATTGTTGTTATAATAGTAGATTATTAATCAGACAATTTTATGTCCATAATAACTTACACAGCCATCTTCCTTACTATGTACTGGCATTGTTGTTATAATAGTAGATTACTAATCAGACAATTTTATGTCCATAATAACTTACACAGCCATCTTCCTTACTATGTACTGGCATTGTTGTTATAATAGTAGATTACT
>NW_013911200.1:0-231 GCF_000517525.1 Limulus polyphemus | reverse complement strand
TCAGAATCACAGAACTGTGTATATTTTAACCATCAGAATCACAGGCCAGTCTATATTTTAACGATCAGAATCACAGAACTGTGTATATTTTAACCACCAGAATCACAGAACTGTGTATATTTTAACTATCAGAATCACAGAACTGTGTATATTTTAACCACCAGAATCACAGAACTGTGTATATTTTAACCATCAGAATCACAGAACTGTTTATATTTTAACCATCAGAAT
>NW_013911199.1:0-232 GCF_000517525.1 Limulus polyphemus | reverse complement strand
CGTTAACTCTTGTGTCTTCTTATTGACAGTACACAGTATGTTAAATCTTGTGTCTTCTTATTGACAGTACACAATATTGTTAAATCTTGTGTATTCTTATTAAAATTACACAGTATCGTTAAATCTTTTCTTCTTATTGACAGTACACAGTATCGTTAAATCTTGTGTCTTGTTATTGACAGTACACAGTATCGTTAAATCTTGTGTCTTCTTATTGACAGTACACAGTATC
>NW_013911198.1:0-229 GCF_000517525.1 Limulus polyphemus | reverse complement strand
AATATTCCAAATGTAGCCTAACCAGTGACCTGTACAATGAAAGTATAACCTCTTTAGACTTGTATTCAATATTTCTACAGATACAACCTAAAATCCTATTTGCCCTACCACTAGCTTGTATGGCTTTAGAGACTGGTCAACTATTACACCAAGATTCTCTTTCCTTCATAACACCATTAAGGTTATTCCCATCCAAATTATACCTATAATTCAAATTATGATAACCCAC
>NW_013911197.1:0-232 GCF_000517525.1 Limulus polyphemus | reverse complement strand
TTGTTGGTAGTTTGATACCAAACAATGTTTATAGTCACTAAATATCTTGATACACATGGTGTAGGTGGTTTGGTACCACTAAATATCCTTATGCAGATGGTATAGGTTGTTTGATACCAAACAGTATTTATGGACAATAAACATCTTTATACAAATGGTGTAGGTGGTTTGATACCAAACAATGTTTACAGTCACTAAATATCTTGATACAGAGAATGTAGGAGGTTTTATA
>NW_013911196.1:0-231 GCF_000517525.1 Limulus polyphemus | reverse complement strand
GTCTTCTTATTGACAGTACACAGTATCGTTAAATCTTGTGTCCTCTTATTGACAGGACATATTATTGTTAAATCTTGTGTTTTTCTTACTGACAGTACACAGTATTGTTAAATCTTGTGTCATCTTATTGACAGTACACAGTATAGTTAAATCTTGTGTCTTCTTATTGACAGTACACAGTATCGTTAAATCTTGTGTCTTCCAATTGAAAGTACACAGTATCGTTAAGTC
>NW_013911195.1:0-231 GCF_000517525.1 Limulus polyphemus | reverse complement strand
TGAAACTAACCTTTATCTTTAAGTGACACTAACCTTTATCTTTAAGTGACACTAATATGATTCTTTAAGTGAAACTAACCTTTATCTTTAAGTGAAACTAACCTTTATCTTTAAGTGAAACTAACCTTTATCTTTAAGTGACACTAACTTGATACTTTAATTGACACTAACCTTTATCTTTAAGTGACACTAATATGATTCTTTAAGTGACACTAACCTTTATCTTTAAGT
>NW_013911194.1:0-232 GCF_000517525.1 Limulus polyphemus | reverse complement strand
TGGAAATTGACGAAAAAGATCCATATCAATGTCAACAAAATCTAGTGGAAGGAAGACTAAAAGACCGTTATAACAGTCGACAAAATATTGTTTAATAAGGATGAAAAATACCATTATGAAAGTCATTAAAATATAGTTTAAAAAGACTAAAAATACCGCTATCAAAGTCGAAAATATCAAGTCTAAGAAGGCCAAAAAAGACTGTTATGAAAGTCGATAAAATCGAGTGGAC
>NW_013911193.1:0-231 GCF_000517525.1 Limulus polyphemus | reverse complement strand
AAAACTTTAATACAAGTTTTTCTTCATTACCCATTTAAGCCGTCTCCAGCCATTATTATTCATATATAAGTTGTTTGTTTAGGCTCAATGATTAATGAAATACGACACGTTTTTTTTTTCACAATTTATCTGTATGTTACGTAGATTTAGTTGGTATTACATTGTGGCAGATTACAAATTTTATTACCTTAAAACAGTGAAATTTAAACAGGTTGAGTTATTTGAATATCC
>NW_013911192.1:0-232 GCF_000517525.1 Limulus polyphemus | reverse complement strand
CCTATATAGACGTATAAAGACTTCTTTAGTATACCTAGTCCTACATAGACATATAAATACTTCTTTAGTTTACCTAGTCCTACATTGACGTATAAATACTTTTTAGTATACCTAGTCCGACATAGAGGTATAAAGACTTCTTTACTATACCTAGTCCGACATAGACGTATAAAGACTTCTTTAGTATACCTAGTCCGACATAGACGTATAAAGACTTCTTTAGTATACCTAG
>NW_013911191.1:0-232 GCF_000517525.1 Limulus polyphemus | reverse complement strand
TTGGGCGTAAATGTTTGCAATCCAAGGACCAAGATGAAGTAAACCAAGACGTTCACATTTAATAATGGATTAAACATAAACAAGTGTTTGTAATCCAAGAACCAAAATGAAGTAAACCATGACATTCACATTTAATAATGGGTTGGGCATAAATAAGTGTTTGTAATCCAAGAACCACGCTAAAGTAAACCAAGACGTTCACATTTAATAATGGATTGGACATAAATAAGTG
>NW_013911190.1:0-234 GCF_000517525.1 Limulus polyphemus | reverse complement strand
GAAATTACAGATATACACATTAAATACTTCGCTAAAAAAATAACTGAAACCACATATATACACATTAAATACTTCGCTAAAAAAATAACTGAAACTACATATATACACATTAAATATTTCGCTAAAAAATAACTGAAACCACATTTTTACACATTAAATACTTCGCTAAAAAATAACTGAAACTACATATATACACATTAAATACTTCGCTAAAAAATAACTGAAACTACATAT
>NW_013911189.1:0-231 GCF_000517525.1 Limulus polyphemus | reverse complement strand
TTAACAAAGTCTCCCCTTAACCATGGTCTGACTAGGAGCTTATAAAATGACCCAGTGCGTTTTGTCCGTTAACAAAAGTCCCCCCCCCTTAACCCATGGTCTGATAGGAGCTTAATAAAAATGACCCAGTGTCGTTTTGTCCATTAACAAAAGTCCCCCCCCTTAACCCATGGTCTGACAAGAGCTTATAAAAATGACCCAGTGCGTTTTGTCCATTAACAAAAGTCCCCC
>NW_013911188.1:0-359 GCF_000517525.1 Limulus polyphemus | reverse complement strand
TTGTAGTAGTATTGTTTCCTTTATAATTCTATTGAGTACAGTGCAGTACAGCTATAAGTATGATATAGTGTGTAACGTGGTACAGTGTTGTTTCTGTATAATACTATGTAGTGCAGTACATCCCAGTATTGTTATCAGTATAATATTATGTAGTGGGGTACAGTATTGTTATCAGTATAATATTATATTGTGTAGTACAGTGTTGTTTTCTGTATAATACTATGTAGTGCAGTACATCACAGTATTGTTATCAGTATAATATTATGTAGTGGGGTACAGTATTGTTATCAGTATAATATTATATTGTGTAGTACAGTGTTGTTTTCTGTATAATACTATGTAGTGCAGTACAGTACAGT
>NW_013911187.1:0-228 GCF_000517525.1 Limulus polyphemus | reverse complement strand
TAATTACGATCTCGTCTGATGGCTGATGAGGTAAACAGCTAAACTCTATTCATATTATATAAAGTTAAAGCCAAAACTAGTCACGATCTGGTCTGAACAGGTTAACTCATTTCACTGTATGTAGCTTAAAGCCAAAGCTAATTACGATCTAGTCTGAACAGGTTAACTCCATTCACTCTATGTAGCTTAAAGCCAAAACTAGTCACGATCTAGTATGAACAGGTTAAC
>NW_013911186.1:0-232 GCF_000517525.1 Limulus polyphemus | reverse complement strand
CAATCATTTGAATAGTTTTGTTATTCTCCTGAGGAAGAAGGGTCAATCATTCGAATAGTTTTGTTATTCTCCTGAGGACGAAGGATCAATCATTCGAATAGTTTAGTTATTCTCCTGAGGAAGAAGGGTCAATCATTCGAATAGTTTTGTTATTCTCCTGAGTAAGAAGGTTCAATCATTCGAATATTTGTTATTCTCCTGAGGAAGAAGGATCAATCATTCGAATAGTTTA
>NW_013911185.1:0-232 GCF_000517525.1 Limulus polyphemus | reverse complement strand
ATAAGTCACTTTCTACTCACACACAGTCGTTTTAAAATGATTCTAACAGTGATGCATTAGTTTTATCATTATATCTTTCTACTAATATTTTGTTTGACACTAAAATGTTTGACCTAAACATTTATGCTTTTAATTAGTTAATATCTATTGATTATAATAATAAGTCACTTTCTACTCACACACAGTCGTTTTAAAATGATTCTAACATTAGTTTTATCATTATATCTTTCTA
>NW_013911184.1:0-232 GCF_000517525.1 Limulus polyphemus | reverse complement strand
ATCATGTACATAGGGTATGTAGCTAGGTGATATTTTATCATGTACATAGGGTATGTAGCTAGTGATATTTTATCATGTACATAGGGTATGTAGCTAGTGATATTTTCTCATGTACATAGGGTATGTAGCTGGTGATATTTTATCATGTACATAGGGTATGTAGCTAGTGATATTTTATCATGTACATAGGGTATGTAGCTAGTGATATTTTATCATGTACATAGGGTATGTA
>NW_013911183.1:0-232 GCF_000517525.1 Limulus polyphemus | reverse complement strand
ATGGTAGAGGGGTGTGCTTGCTGCTGACTTTCTTCCTGTTTCCTTTCTTGTTCCAGTTGCCACTGCTGTAATCTCTCTTCTTGTTTCTTTTCTCGTTCTTCTTGTTTATTTTCTTTTTACTCCAACAACTGCTGTAATCTCTCTTGTTTATTTTGCTGTTCGAGCTGCCACTGTTGCAGGTTTTCTTGCAACTGCTGTTGTCTCTCTTCTTGTTTCTTTTCTTTTCCTCTAA
>NW_013911182.1:0-232 GCF_000517525.1 Limulus polyphemus | reverse complement strand
GCCATTTTATCTGTGTAGGATCTTATCCCTACTTCTTATTTCCCACCATTTTATCTGTGTAGGATCTTACCCCTACTTCTTATTTCCCACCATTTTATCCGTGTAGAATCTTACCCCTACTTCTTATTTCTCACCATTTTATCCGTGTAGAATCTTACCCCTACTTCTTATTTCTCGCCATTTTATCCGTGTAGGATTATTTCCCACCATTTTATCCGTGTAGGATCTTATC
>NW_013911181.1:0-365 GCF_000517525.1 Limulus polyphemus | reverse complement strand
TCCAAATTATTTAACTTGTTAAAGGAAGAAAGATATACGTGACATATCCAAATTATTTAACTTGTTAAAGGAAGAAAGATATACGTGACATATCCAAATTATTTAACTTGTTAAAGAAAGAAAGATATACGTGATATATCCAAATTATTTAACTTGTTAAAGGAAGAAAGATATACGTGACATATCCAAATTATTTAACTTGTTAAAGAAAGAAAGATATACGTGACATATCAAAATTATGTAACTTGTTAAAGAAAGAAAGATATACGTGACATATCCAAATTATTTAATTTGTTAGTCAAGCAATTCTTTGATTTATGGTTAAATATATATATAGCCTGCTAAGCTCATGTATAAGTACAGTC
>NW_013911180.1:0-232 GCF_000517525.1 Limulus polyphemus | reverse complement strand
GTAATTGATAAAAACCTAGCCATGAGAGCTATGTTGTAATTGATAAACACCTAGCCATGAGAGCTATGTTGTAATTGGTGAACACCTGGCCATGAGAGCTCTGTTGTAATTGATAAACAACTGGCCATGAGAGCTATGTTGTAATTGATAAACTACTGGCCATGAGAGCTATGTTGTAATTGATAAACACCTGGCCATGAGAGCTATGTTGTAATTGATAAACACCCAGCCA
>NW_013911179.1:0-499 GCF_000517525.1 Limulus polyphemus | reverse complement strand
ATTTGAAACACATTACATATTATTTTGTAAACAGTGATTAACATGCGGATAATAATTACGGTACTCGATATAAGACACTATGTACAGCCTGTCTACGCTAACTAATGAGTGGTTGTTATTATTTTATTATCTCTTTTTAACATCCATTCGTTCTAAATAAGCCTAAATTTAAAATAAGTATAAAATCACGTGACACAGATCCGAATGGTTTGTCTGTTCTAAGTTTAATACGTAGACACGGCCAGGAGTGTACGGAAATCCTCCAGACAGACATGCATGCTGTGCTGTACTCTCCACTTTAATGTACTGTATTAAATTGCTCCATTTAGGAAAGTATAGTTAGGATTCATCCAGATCATACGCTATCCGTATTTTATGAACAAATAATAACAACACTCTAATCAGATAATATACCATTCGTATTTTATGATTCAATATTAACAACGATCTGTTTGTTTTTGAATTTCGCGCAAAGCTACACGAGGGCTATCTGCGCTAG
>NW_013911177.1:0-231 GCF_000517525.1 Limulus polyphemus | reverse complement strand
GGTTGGATACCGTGTAACTGTTGACTGTGAGGTTAGATACCGTGTAACTGTTGACTGTAGGGTTAGATATCGTGTAACTGTTAACTGTGAGGTTGGATACCGTGTAACTGTTGACTGTAGGGTTAGATATCGTGTAACTGTTAACTGTGAGGTTGGATACCGTGTAACTGTTGACTGTAGGGTTGGATACCGTGTAACTGTTGACTGTAGGGTTGGATACCGTGTAATTGT
>NW_013911176.1:0-233 GCF_000517525.1 Limulus polyphemus | reverse complement strand
GCCATCCCGAATATAGAAGTGATAGACTAGAGGGAAGGCAGCTAGTTAACATCACTCACTGCCAACTCTTGGGCTACTCTTTACAAATGAATAGTAGGATTGACCATCACTTATAATGTCCCCACGGCTGAAAGGGCGAACACGATCGGTAACGGGATTCGAATTCGCGATCAGTAGAATATGAGACGAGTGTCCTAACCACCTGGTTATCCAAGACCCGAGAAAACAGAGAA
>NW_013911175.1:0-232 GCF_000517525.1 Limulus polyphemus | reverse complement strand
CAAACGTTTAACTCTTTCGTAAATAATTTAAGTATTGTTCAACTGGCTATCAAACCTCGAAATGATTACCTTAATGACAACAACATCGGATTAATGGAAGAATGTGAGTGACGCAAACGATGGAAGTTTAACAACCTGACCAACCACACTTCATGAAAAATAGCTTCAATGTCATAGCAAATGAAATACTGGTAGAATTAATTGAAATCGCCCTTCAGAGACAGAACGGTAT
>NW_013911174.1:0-232 GCF_000517525.1 Limulus polyphemus | reverse complement strand
ACGTCTCAGTAAACCCTTGTGAGTATCAAGATGCTGGATCAAAAAGAAGTACCAGAAGCCATACAGAAGCACTGTGGTGTGACACGACATTCTGCAAGATTGTGGGGACCAGTGTGGGTAACTATTGAGCTCATAGGCATGAAGGATAGACACAAAGTATACAAAGTAATTAACTTTGATACAATGACGTTTGGGAACAACAAAGGCCAAATTCCGGTAACTGTTAAAAGAA
>NW_013911173.1:0-228 GCF_000517525.1 Limulus polyphemus | reverse complement strand
AAGACACAATTATAAGACCTAAAACTCACTAACGTTCTACATCAAACTCAAGAAGACACAATTATAAGACCTAAAGTTTACTAACATTCTACAACAAACTCAACAAGACACAATTATAAGACCTAAAACTCACTAACGTTCTACATCAAACTCAACAAGACACAATTATAAGACCTAAAACTCACTAACGTTCTACATCAAACTCAAGAAGACACAATTAGAAGACCT
>NW_013911172.1:0-322 GCF_000517525.1 Limulus polyphemus | reverse complement strand
TTTCTGTCCTACAGGCTTAATATCATGTACTTTACAGTAATTTGTTCTTTCTGTTCTGCAGACTCTATATCATGTACTTTACAGTAATTTTTTCTTTCTGTTCTGCAGACTCTATATCATGTACTTTACAGTAATTTGTTCTTTCTGTCCTACAGGCTTAATATCATGTACTTTACAGTAATTTGTTCTTTCTGTCCTACAGGCTTAATATCATGTAATTTACAGTAATTTTTTCTTTCTGTCCTACAGGCTTAATATTGTGTACTTTACAGTAATTTGTTCTTTCTGTCCTACAGGCTTAATATCATGTACTTTACAGTAA
>NW_013911171.1:0-232 GCF_000517525.1 Limulus polyphemus | reverse complement strand
AGGTAAGGGTTCAGTATATAGCCGTTCCTAATTAGAACCTTATGCACACGTCAGTATATAGCCGTTCCTAATTAGAACCTTATGCGCACGTAGACTAAATGGCCAGGTAAGGGTTCAGTATATAACCGTTCCTAATTAGAACCTTATGAGCACGTAGACTAAATGGCCAGGTAAGGGTTCAGTATATAGCCGTTCCTAATTAGAACCTTATGCGCACGTAGACTAAATGGCC
>NW_013911170.1:0-231 GCF_000517525.1 Limulus polyphemus | reverse complement strand
GCATTATTTAATTAAATAAAAATTTAATGAGTGCAGTACTACCATTAGTATAAAAAAATGAAGTTGAACAAAAAAAAAAGAAGTCCCAGATGAGTACTATATTTCTTGTTTTCAAATTTATTCTTTATTTATTATTATAAAAGTAACTAAAATGTAAAAAATAGAAATGTTTTGGTTATATAAGGTAAAATAAAGAATAATAACAGTAGAAAGTTTTCATGAGGTATGCTC
>NW_013911169.1:0-232 GCF_000517525.1 Limulus polyphemus | reverse complement strand
CCTTACTTAACGTTTCAATATCGTTATTTCCGAAACGATGATAATTAATTGAAGGAGTCCTTACTTAACGTTTCAATATCGTTATTTACGAAACGATGATAATTAATTGAAGGAGGCCTTACTTAACGTTTCAATATCGTTATTTCCGAAACGATGATAATTAATTGAAGGAGGCGTTACTTAACGTTTCAATATTGTTATTTCCGAAACGATGACAATTAATTGAAGGAGT
>NW_013911168.1:0-269 GCF_000517525.1 Limulus polyphemus | reverse complement strand
TTTTCTGTTTCAAAAAATTGACTTTTTCGTGGAAACTAAAATTGTCAAAAAATTAGATTTTCGTGATATTGCAATAGAAAGAAGTACTTGTTGTCTGCTTTTCAAAATGGAACTTCTTTGATCAAAATTCCGAATATTTATTCCTTGGTTTGTTAATAAAATTTCGGATATCTTGGATATTAATATATTTCTCAAGAAAGAATAAAGAAAATTAGGGCTTTAAAATTAAAATTATTGAATTAGAATAACTAAATGCAAAAGACTATTAC
>NW_013911167.1:0-229 GCF_000517525.1 Limulus polyphemus | reverse complement strand
GTCAGATAGTACTCATTCACGTGTTTTATCTATAGTCAGATAGTACTCATCCACGTGTTTCTATCTATAGTCAGATAGTACTCATCCACGTGTTTCTGTCTATAGTTAGATAGTACTCATCTACGTGTTTCTGTCTATAGTCAGATAGTACTCCTCTACGTGTTTGTATCTATGGTCAGATAGTACTCATCCACGTGTTTGTATCTATAGTCAGATAGTACTCATCCAC
>NW_013911166.1:0-232 GCF_000517525.1 Limulus polyphemus | reverse complement strand
GAAGACCGTATTGTTCTCAAACGAATCAAGATTTGCTCAATTTTCGGACAGTGGAAGGATATGGGTCTGGAAAATGCCTCACCAAGAGTTTTGGCTCAACAGATTGCAGCAAAGTGTGAAGCATGGTGGTTTCAGCGTGATGGTTTAGGGAGCTGTTTGGGTTGGTGGGAGATCGAGCTTAGTAGAGTGCGTTGGCAACATGTCTTTTGCGAAATACGTCGAAATATTGGAA
>NW_013911165.1:0-232 GCF_000517525.1 Limulus polyphemus | reverse complement strand
GGTTCCGTCGGCGATACCTCGACCGGTGGTTGGCGTTCAATGCCGAGGCTTTCCGCGTATCTGAGGCGGAGACCGTACCCCGTACTTTTGAGAGGGATGACCCTAACCTTAGTTTCCCTCTTATATTATGGGAACAAGTTAAACGCGGTAGCACACGAAAGAACGTTACCGACTATCGGAGAATTTTCCACGGACCCGATCTCGACGGTGGTACCTTTCGCCTCTGCGGAAC
>NW_013911164.1:0-227 GCF_000517525.1 Limulus polyphemus | reverse complement strand
CGATAAGAAGAACACAAGATTTAACGTATACTGTGTACTATCAATAACAAGCCATAAGATTTAACAATACTGTGTACTGTCAATAAGAAGACACAAGATTTAACGATTATGTGTACTGTCAATAAGAAGACACAAGATTTAACAATACTGTGTACTGTCAATAAGAAGACACAAGATTTAACGATACTGTGTACTGTCAATAAGAAGACACAAGATTTAACGATACT
>NW_013911163.1:0-232 GCF_000517525.1 Limulus polyphemus | reverse complement strand
AGTTTTAGTTTATTATATATATATATATATATATATATATATACATACACACATTTGAATAACTAAAAAATCATATATCACTACATTAATACCATAGAATTCTGCTATAATTTATCAAGCTTAGTAACTAAGATGTATTTGGGTCTAAAAAAATATGAAATTTCAAGCAGACTAAAGACACAACCTACCTCATTAAAATCTTGATTGAAAGAAAGAAATGGCGGAAGAAATG
>NW_013911162.1:0-231 GCF_000517525.1 Limulus polyphemus | reverse complement strand
AAAAACACACATGCAAAAAGAGATTTGGTATTAGAAAAAACACTACAGAACAACCTAAAGTTTGCTTATGTTACATGCACCTAAATTATGTAAAAAACATTTTCTTCTAATATATATATATACCACATGCTTAACTACCTCATAGCAATGATAACCAATATTTAAAGATGATTAGTGGTGAGTGTATTATATACAACTTTTATGTAGATTAGGTGTAAAAAAATAACTGCT
>NW_013911161.1:0-232 GCF_000517525.1 Limulus polyphemus | reverse complement strand
CTAACGACAGGAAGCCACGTGCGCCAACTGTGGAGGACCACACTCCGGGAGCTACAGAGGTTGACCTAAATATAAGCAGATTCTGAAGGTAACTCAAACCTCCAGAGGCACCACCAATGCAGCAAGTGTGCGACAGTTATCCCTTATCCTTTACCAAGCTCCATCCTGGGAAGATCTTATGCTGAAAAAACAGGTGGAACCTACAGTACAACGTCTCCCCCGACGCCATCTC
>NW_013911160.1:0-232 GCF_000517525.1 Limulus polyphemus | reverse complement strand
AGTCAAAAGAAGACACAAGTAATTAACAATACTGTGTACTATACAAAAGAAGACACAAGATTTAACTAATAGTGTGTACTGTACAATAAGAAGACAGAAGTATTTAACAATACTGTGTACTGTACAATAAGTAGACACAAGTATTTAACAATACTGTGTATTAGTAAATAAGAATACACAATATTTAACAATACTGTGTACTGTCAAAAAGAAGACACAAGATTTAACAATA
>NW_013911159.1:0-232 GCF_000517525.1 Limulus polyphemus | reverse complement strand
CATATATATATATATATATATATATGGTAAATAATAACTTCTGATTAAACATTCACATCGATATATATATATATATGGTAAATAAAATTACTGATTAAACATTCACTTCGATATATATATATATATATATAATAAATAAAAAACTCCTGATTAAACATTCTTATCGATATATATATGGTAAATAAAAACTTCTGATTAAACATTCACATCGATATATATATGTATGGTAAAT
>NW_013911158.1:0-232 GCF_000517525.1 Limulus polyphemus | reverse complement strand
ATGTCGATATATATAGAAGGACCAGCAAGTCAACATGTCGATATATATAGAAGGACCAGCAAGTCAACATGTCGATATATATAGAAGGACCAGCAAGTCAACATGTCGATATATATAGAAGGACCAGCAAGTCAACATGTCGATATATGGAAGGACCAGCAAGTCAACATGTCGATATATGGAAGGACCAGCAAGTCAACATGTTGATATATGGAAGGACCAGCAAGTCAAC
>NW_013911157.1:0-230 GCF_000517525.1 Limulus polyphemus | reverse complement strand
CAAATAAGAAGACACTAAGATTTAACGATACTGTGTACTTCAATAAGAAGACACAACGTATTTAACGATTGTGTACTGTCAAAAGAAGACAAGAGATTTAAACAACACTGTGTACTTTCAATAAGAAGACACAAGATTTAACAAAACTGTGTACTGTCAATAAAAGACACAAGATTTAACGATACTGTGTACTGTAAATAATAAGACACAAGATTTAACGATACTGTGTA
>NW_013911156.1:0-232 GCF_000517525.1 Limulus polyphemus | reverse complement strand
GTGGATTATTCACAAGGTTTAAAGTTTAAGGTGGATTGTTCACAAGGTTTGTAGTTTAAAGTGGATTGTTCACAAGGTTTGTAGTTTAAGGTGAATTGTTCACAAGGTTTGAAGCTTAAGGTGGAGTGTTCACAAGACTTAAAGGTAAAGGTGGATTGTTCACAAGGTCTGTAGTTTTAGGTGAATTGTTCACAAGGTCTGTAGTTTTAGGTGAATTGTTCACAAGACTTAA
>NW_013911155.1:0-232 GCF_000517525.1 Limulus polyphemus | reverse complement strand
TCTTTAATTAGTTCCTATGTTAATATATCTATTAAATATATATTTATGTGTGTCTTTAATTATTTCCTATGTAAATATATCTATTAGATATATTTTTATGTATGTATTAAATTAGTTCCTATGTTAATATATCTATTAAATATATATTTGTGTGTCTTTAATCAGTTCCTATGTTAATATATGTATTAAATATATATTTGTGTGTCTTTAATTAGTTCCTATGTAAATATAT
>NW_013911154.1:0-231 GCF_000517525.1 Limulus polyphemus | reverse complement strand
TTCATGGAGTAGTTGTACCAAGTAAGGCTAAATATGAATATGGTGGTTATAAATTCGGTAACTAGAGTTACTCCTAAGTGTTCATGGAGTATTTGCACCAAGTAAGGCTAAAGATGAGTATGGCGGTTATAAATTCTGTAACCAGAGTTACACCTAAGTGTTCATGGAGTAGTTGCACCAAGTAAGGCTAAAGATGAATTTGGTGGTTACAAATTCGGTAACTAAAGTGAC
>NW_013911153.1:0-232 GCF_000517525.1 Limulus polyphemus | reverse complement strand
GAAACTTTCATAGTTTCGAGTAAGCATTTTACCTACTTCTAAAATATGTTCAAAACTTGCATATAATATATGTTACACACATCTTAACCTAAAATATGTTCAAAACTTGCATATAATATATGTTACACACATCTTAACCTAAAATATGTTCAAAACTTGCATATATGTTACACACATCTTAACCTAAAATATGTTCAAAACTTGCATATAGTATATGTTACACACATCTTAA
>NW_013911152.1:0-232 GCF_000517525.1 Limulus polyphemus | reverse complement strand
GATATTAACAACATTTAAACAGGTAGTAACTTACCAGTGTCAAAGAAAACATTAAACAACCGTATATATTAACGACAATTAAACAGCTTGTAACATTCCAGTGTCAATGGCCAACATTAAGCAACAGTAGATATTAACGACATTCAAACAGGTAGTTACATACCAGTGTCAAAGACCAACATTAAACAACAGTAGATATTAACGACATTTAAACAGGTAGTAACATGCAAGT
>NW_013911151.1:0-232 GCF_000517525.1 Limulus polyphemus | reverse complement strand
GATTTATCAATACTGTGTACTGTCAATAAGAAGACACAAGATTTAACAATACTGTGTCCTGTCAATAAGAAGATACAGGATTAATCAATACTGTGTCCTGTCAATAAGAAGATACAGGATTTATCAAGTACTGTGTACTGTCAAAAAGAAGACACAAGATTTAACAATACTGTGTCCTGTCAATAAGAACTATACAGGATTTATCAATACTGTGTACTATCAATAAGAAGAC
>NW_013911150.1:0-232 GCF_000517525.1 Limulus polyphemus | reverse complement strand
CAACTTGTAATGATAATATAGTTTACTAGTGAACATTACATGTGATCCAGATACAGCAAAAAACTTGTAATGATAATATAGTTTACTAGTGAACATTACAATGTGATCCAGACACAGCACACAACTTGTAATGATAATATAGTTTACTAGTGAACATTACATGTAATCCATACACCGCAAACAACTTGTAATGATAATATAGTTTACTAGTGAACATTACATGTAATCCAGA
>NW_013911149.1:0-232 GCF_000517525.1 Limulus polyphemus | reverse complement strand
TCATTGGGCTGAAGTCAAGCCGACTGAAAAAGTTGATGATGATGAAATGGAACTAAATATAGATATCAAAGCAGAACAGGAGAAAGACCAAGATTTGATGCCTATAATTGATTTTCTAAAAGCAAGTGTTTTGCGCCCTGCTTGGGAGAAGGTGTCTAGTCTAAGCCCTGTGACAAAGAACTATTGGACACAATGGGACCAGTTGAGGCTTGAAGATGGTATTCTTCTCCGG
>NW_013911148.1:0-231 GCF_000517525.1 Limulus polyphemus | reverse complement strand
GTCTGTAGAAGTAACCGGCATAACACTACTAGCTACGCCCGTCCCAGTATATAGAAGTTACCGTCAGTTAACTACTAGTTACGCCCGACCCAGTCTATAGAAGTTACCGGCATGCAACTACTAGCTATGCCCGACCCAGTCTATAGAAGTTACTGGCATGCAAATACTAGCTACGCCCGACCCAGTCTATAGAAGTTACTGGCATGTAACTACTAGCTATGCCCCACCCAG
>NW_013911147.1:0-234 GCF_000517525.1 Limulus polyphemus | reverse complement strand
ATACTGTGTACTATCAATAAGAACACACAAGATTTAACGATAATGTGTACTCTTAGTAAGAAAACACAAGATTTAAAAATAATGTCTCCTGTCAATAAGAAGACACAAGATTTAACGATACTGTGTACTGTCAATAAGAAGACACAAGATTTAACAATACTGTGTTCTGTCAATAAGAAGACAAAAGATTTAACGATACTGTGTACTTTCAATAAGAAGAAACAAGATTTAACA
>NW_013911146.1:0-232 GCF_000517525.1 Limulus polyphemus | reverse complement strand
ATGCCAACAGGCTTTGGCGTTATCATGGTCCAGGACATTTCAGTTGGGACGAAGTGGACAACAGAACAAATGACGCTGCCGAAGACGTGCCACCTGAAGAAGCCACCATCGAAGAAGAAACTCTACTCAGATTTGAGAAGGGAGACGGTGAAGCTCTTGGTGAAGTTATTACCACTGATGTGACTGTTACCGATGATGGGACATTTACTGATGAAGCGGATGAACCCCACAT
>NW_013911145.1:0-231 GCF_000517525.1 Limulus polyphemus | reverse complement strand
CGTTAAATCTTGTGTCTTCTTATTGACAGTACACAGTATCGTTAAATCTTCTGTTTTCTTACTGACAGTACACATTATCGTCGAATATTGTCTCTTCTTATTGACAGTACACAGTGTCGTTAAATCTTGTGTCTTCTTATTGACAGTACACAGTATCTTTAAATATTGTGTCTTCTTATTGACAGAACACAGTATCGTTAAATCTTGTGTCTTCTTATTGACAGTACACAG
>NW_013911144.1:0-232 GCF_000517525.1 Limulus polyphemus | reverse complement strand
CATTTAAACAGGTAGTAACATACCAGTGTCAAAGACCAACATTAAACAACAGTAGATATTAACGGCATTTAAACAGGTAGTAACATACCAGTGTCAAAGACCAACATTATATAACAGTAGATATTAACGACATTTAAACAAGTAGTAACATACCAATGTCAAAGATCAACATTAAACAACAGTATATATTAACGACAATTAATCAGGTAGTAACATACCAGTGTAAAGAAAA
>NW_013911143.1:0-232 GCF_000517525.1 Limulus polyphemus | reverse complement strand
GTTAGATAACGAAGGAGTACCAGAAGCCACACAGAAGCTTTATGGTGTGACGGGACATTCTACAAGGTTGTAGGGACCAGTGTGGGTAACTATTGAGCTCATGGGCACAAAGGAGAGACAGAAAGTATACTTGGCGGACATTGAAGACGAATGCATATTAGGATTAGACTATCTACTGCCGAGGAAGTTTGTAATTGATTTTGATAAAATGACGTTTGGGAACAACAAAGGT
>NW_013911142.1:0-232 GCF_000517525.1 Limulus polyphemus | reverse complement strand
AATACATATATCTATATGTACACTTTCCATACGTACAATCAACAAATGGAAAGTGTACATATAGATATATGTATTTATTGTTTTTTACCGATATTATACTTAATAATGACGTATCCAATATTAATAAATTCAGTATGTATGTTTAATCAGAGCTAAGCCTAATAGGAACGTAATTATACACTTAGGAGTCTGTTACCCATAGTTTAAGTTACTTGTATGTTATGTTATTTGT
>NW_013911141.1:0-232 GCF_000517525.1 Limulus polyphemus | reverse complement strand
ATGGTGTGGATATAAATCCTAAAGAAAACCACCATCCTGTCATGGTGTGGTTATAAATCCAAAAGAAAACCACCATCCTGTCATCGTGTGATTATAAATTCTAAAGAAAACCACCATCGTGTCATGGTGTGGTTATAAATCCTAAAGAAAACCACCATCCTGTCATCGTGTGATTATAAATCCTAAAGAAAACCATCATCCTGTCATGGTGTGGTTATAAATCCTAAAGAAA
>NW_013911140.1:0-234 GCF_000517525.1 Limulus polyphemus | reverse complement strand
CTTTTGTACAGTACACAGTATCGTTAAATCTTGTGTCTTCTTATTGACAGTACACAGTATCGTTAAATCTTGTGTCTTTTATTGTACAGTACACAGTATCGATAAATCTTGTGTCTTTTTATGGATATTACACAGTATTGCTAAATCGTGTGTCTTCTTATTGACAGTACACAGAATCGTTAAATCTTGTTTCCTCTTATTGACAGTACACAGTATCGATAAATCTGTGTGTCT
>NW_013911139.1:0-230 GCF_000517525.1 Limulus polyphemus | reverse complement strand
TGTGTCTTCTTATTGAAAGTACACAGTATCGTTAAATCTTGTGTCTTCTTATTGACAGTACACAGTATCGTTAAATCTTGTGTCTTCTTATTGACATACACAGTATCGTTAAATCTTGTGTCTTCTTATTGACAGTACACAGTATCGTTAGATTTTGTGTCTTCTTATTGACAGTACACAGTATCGTTAAATCTTGTGTCTTTTTATTGATAGTACACAGTATTGTTAAA
>NW_013911138.1:0-232 GCF_000517525.1 Limulus polyphemus | reverse complement strand
TCTCATATAAACAGAAACCTAAACTTTGTTCTAAATTCTTAAAAACTGCCATTCTCATATAAACAGAAACCTAAACTTTGTTCTGGATTCTTAAAAACTGCCGTTCTCATATAAACAGAAACCTAAACTTTGTTCTGGATTCTTAAAAACTGCTGTTCTCATATAAACAGAAACCCAAACTTTGTTCTGGATTCCACATAATCCAAGGTAGTAGAAGCTACATCTCCTTCAT
>NW_013911137.1:0-232 GCF_000517525.1 Limulus polyphemus | reverse complement strand
CGAAGCGAAAAGAAGATTTACTAGATATTAATTAAATAATAAATATATCAATTCATGTGAATATGACTGAAAATTTACATTTTTTTCTGAAAAGGTGGTGTCTATTTACTTGTGACCACGCTGTGTATATATATACCTCTTCTTGTAAAACTTTTCTATTAGATTTTAAAAAATAACGCATTTTACTACAAATAAATAATATATTACATTGGATTTGTTTGAAAACTTTGCG
>NW_013911136.1:0-232 GCF_000517525.1 Limulus polyphemus | reverse complement strand
GTGGACCAGTGTTACACCTCATTAAGAAGGACAGTAATTGATTAGACCCATTGATCAGTGTTACACCTCATTAAGAAGGACAGTAATTGATTAGACCCATTGACTAGTGTTACACCTAAGGACAGTAATCGATAAGACCCATTGGCCAGTGTTATACCTCATTAAGAAGGACAGTAATTGATAAGATCCATTGACCAGTGTTACACCTCATTAGGAACGACAGTAATCGATT
>NW_013911135.1:0-328 GCF_000517525.1 Limulus polyphemus | reverse complement strand
ATATGTGTTGTAGTAAATACTATATGTGTTGTAGTAAATACTGTATGTGTTGTAGTAAATACTTATTATTTTCATTAATAAAATATATTAACACGCTATTAATTCTACCTTAGTCGCCCCCCCCCCCCAGAGATCAGTTATGCTTCACTGGGGGTCGCGCCCCACACTTTGCGAAACGCTGCATTAACTTATAACGTCTCTGTCTAAAGGTACGTACACTTATAATTCTAAAGTATGAACACATGGAATGTGTTAGACAAACGAATTGTACACATGTGAAATAATCAAAGATATTCGATATGAACACATGGAATGTGTTAGACAAACG
>NW_013911134.1:0-232 GCF_000517525.1 Limulus polyphemus | reverse complement strand
AATAGTGTTTAATATATGTGTGTAACAGAATGCCACATGCATGAACTGATAAAAGGGTGTTTAATATACGTGTGTAACAGAATGCCACATGCATGAACTGATAAAATGGTGTTTAATATATGTGTGTAACAGAATGCCACATGCATGAACTGATAAAAGGGTGTTTAATGTATGTGTGTAACAGAATACTACATTCATGAACTGATAAAATAGTGTTTAATATATGTGTAAC
>NW_013911133.1:0-232 GCF_000517525.1 Limulus polyphemus | reverse complement strand
AAAACCGATATTAACAAGAATTTACCACTGTCACCGTGTTAGTTGGGCAAGACAGCATGTCAACTTACAGATAGGACACTGGCAACATGTCATATTTTCAGATGAGTCCTGTTTCTGACTTATTAAAGCTGATGATAGGATTTATGTTTGTTATTTTCCTGGCCAACCATTTTTCTTCATAATCCAGACGCTTGATGAGTTCTGGTGCAGAAGTAACCATTCACTCTTCTTC
>NW_013911132.1:0-231 GCF_000517525.1 Limulus polyphemus | reverse complement strand
CTAAGAACAGTAAACTAGTCACACGAGCTAATAACATAAGAACAGTAAACTAGTCACACTAACTAATAACATAAGAACAGTAAACCAGTGATACAAACTAACACAGATTCAATAAACCAGTAACACGAGTTAACATAAGAACAGTAAACCACTCACACGAGCTAATAAGATAAAAACAATAAACCAGTGACATGAACTAACACAAAATCAATAAACCAGTAACACGAGTTT
>NW_013911131.1:0-228 GCF_000517525.1 Limulus polyphemus | reverse complement strand
GCTGGGGATTGAGGAGTTCGAAATGAATTACTCCTTTGATGTCCCACCAAATGCAAAGCATTACTTTCTTGCGGTATAGAGTCCAGGTTTTGGGGTCGGAAGTGGTTCTTTTGTCTAGGACAGGGCGACAATTCTCTCCAAAAATGCAAAAATGGTTCACGCGCATTATGCGCCAGAAGAGACGAAGAGTTCAGAGAGTTCGTGAGGTACCCAAACGCCTTCTTTAAG
>NW_013911130.1:0-232 GCF_000517525.1 Limulus polyphemus | reverse complement strand
TCTGATACTCCAGACTTATCTCTGAGCCATGGGAAGAACATCTGATACTCCAGACTTATCTCTGAGCCATGGGGAGAACATCTGATACTTCAGACTTATCTCTGAGCCATGGGAAAGAACATCTGATACTCCAGACTTATCTCTGAGCCATGGAAAAGAACATCTGATACTCCAGACTTATCTCTGAGCCATGGGGAGAAGATCTGATACTTCAGACTTATCTCTGAGCCAT
>NW_013911129.1:0-232 GCF_000517525.1 Limulus polyphemus | reverse complement strand
TTTTTTACAGTACACAGTATTGATAAATCCTGTATCTTCTTATTGACAGGACACAGTATTGATAAATCCTGTATCTTTTTATTGACAGGACACAGTATTGTTAAATCTTGTGTCTTCTTATTGACAGTACACATTATTGATAAATCCTGTAACTTCTTATTGACAGGACACAGTATTGTTAAATCTTGTGGCTTGTTATTGATAGTACACAGTATCGTTAAATCTTGTGTCT
>NW_013911128.1:0-232 GCF_000517525.1 Limulus polyphemus | reverse complement strand
AGTAGAGAGAGAATCGTGATAAACTAATATAAAAACAAACAGTTTACATTCTCACGGAGGTATAAGTTAGGAGTAGAGAGAGAATCGTGATAAACTAATATAAAAACAAACAGTTTACAGTCTCATGGAGGTATAAGATGGGAGTAGAGAGAGAATCGTGATAAACTAATATAAAAACAAACAGTTTACAGTCTCATGGAGGTATAAGATGGGAGTAGAGAGAGAGAATCGT
>NW_013911127.1:0-229 GCF_000517525.1 Limulus polyphemus | reverse complement strand
CAAAAGATTTAAAAATACTGTGTCCTGTCAATAAGAAGATACAGGATTTATCAACACTATGTACTGTCAATTAGAAGACACAAGATTTAACAATACTGTGTCCTGTCAATAAGAAGATACAGGATTTAACAATACTGTGTCCTGTCAATAAGAAGATACAAGATTTATCAATACTGTGTACTGTCAATAAGAAGACACAAGATTTAACGATACTGTGTACTGTCAATAA
>NW_013911126.1:0-342 GCF_000517525.1 Limulus polyphemus | reverse complement strand
TTTATTGTATGGTGGTTATTGTTCGGGACGAACAATACTAAGGAGGGGGCAGTGTTGCGTCATCGAGATCATGTGACTATTCTCACGCCCTCTAGTTTCTAGAACTATCTTGTTCCTTCACGAATGCCCTAGCATTTACTAGATAGGGTAGTCTGGTATATATAAGAGGTAATGTGTGTGTAGGTAATGAGTAATTGAACTGCGGTCAGAGAGAGACGTATTGTTGAAGTTAACGTGTTTGTTTTAGCGCGAATATTGAAATTAAGTGTATCGTAAAGTTATATTCGGAAGGAATAAACCAGTTTTATTAAGTAAAGACTTGTGTCGTTAAAGTTCCGTGAT
>NW_013911125.1:0-231 GCF_000517525.1 Limulus polyphemus | reverse complement strand
AAATATTACTAATTTAATAACAATCGTCTTAATTGGTATTAAAATAAATAGATAATATTGTGTTATTAATTCTTACCCTAATTCTGATTTGTAACTGACTCATACAGAATTGATAAAAAAAAAAGTACACTTCATTAACTTAATCTACTTCACACCATAACAGTTGTTGTTTAAACAATATGAAAACATAAACAGTGTCTCAACCACTATCGTGTCTGCCGTATCCCAGCC
>NW_013911124.1:0-232 GCF_000517525.1 Limulus polyphemus | reverse complement strand
TAACAAATGTTTCCTAAATGAAACAATAAAATTGTTAGCAACAAGGCTAAACTATGCACTTTGATTGACTTTGCGTAAAGGACTCTTTCTTAAACCATCTTTCGCGTGATATTAGTTTGCCTACTAAACAGCTGCTTTTATGATTTATAACAACAAATGTTTCCTAAATGAAACAATAAAATTGTTAGCAACAAGGCTAAACTATGCACTTTGATTGAACTTTGCCTAAAGG
>NW_013911123.1:0-232 GCF_000517525.1 Limulus polyphemus | reverse complement strand
CTGTAGTAGATAGTCCATTCCTAATGTGCATTCGTCTTCAGTGTCAGCCAAGTATACTTTCTGTCTCTCCTTTATGCCCATGAGCTCAATAGTTACCCACACTGGTCCCCACAATCTTGTAGAATGTCCTGTCACACCATAAAGCTTCTGTATGGCTTCTGGCACTCCTTCGTGATCTAACACCTTGATGCTCACAAGGGGTTTGCTGAGACGCAGAGTCTATGACAAAGTT
>NW_013911122.1:0-233 GCF_000517525.1 Limulus polyphemus | reverse complement strand
CGATTTATTGCTACCACAGGGTACTGTATAGATGGATATTAACCAAATACTCTATATCGGTTCACTAGTTCGTTCCGAAATTACATGTAATGTTTCACCATGCAACTCTTCGTTTTTAGGGAGTTATGGCAGGTTTTGCGTTTTGTACCAGTATTTCATTAAATTTCAACGGATCTTCTCGAAATTTTTTATGAAAGTTCGTTGCGTCCTTACGTATTTACATTCCAAATACC
>NW_013911121.1:0-421 GCF_000517525.1 Limulus polyphemus | reverse complement strand
GTTTGTAGAATTCGTGCACCACCAGAAAAGATAGAGATACAGTTCAGAGTGGAAATACAAAAAACCCAACAACAATTCCTAGACTAGCAGCCATATCCCAATATTTAAACTAGTTAAAAACCCTTAGTTTTTTTTCAAAATGTTTTTATTACTTTTGTGGGGATGACAATGCCAAAATGTACAGAAACAAGGTAGGGATGAATACACAAAACCATACAAAAATCCCTACAAAACTAGCTAAATCTTTCCAAGAAAAACTTTTACCTACAACCAAATGTTGAATAAAATCGTGTAAACTGAATAATGCTATAAAGTTTTACAACGGTTAATTCCCATAAGCTTGTAAGATTGACTTAATACTTACTGACTACTTATGTAGGGATTTTTAACTATTTTTTTCTTTTTAAAACACCTTTGTTTT
>NW_013911120.1:0-339 GCF_000517525.1 Limulus polyphemus | reverse complement strand
AGTTGTACCAAGTAAGGCTAAAGATGAGTATGGTGGTTTTAAATTCTTTAACTAGAGTTACACCTAGGTGTTGGTGTAACTCTAGTTACGGAATTTATAACAACCATACTCATCTTCAGCCTTACTTGGTACAAGTACTCCATTAACACCTAGGTGTAACTCTAGTTAAAGAATTTAAAACCACCATACTCATTTTTAGCCTTACTTGGTACAACTACTCCACGAACACCTAGGTGTAACTCTAGTTACCGAATTTGTATCCAACATACTCGTCTTTAGCATTATTTGGTACAACAACTCCATGTAGGTGTTCGTGGAGTTGTTGTACCAAATAACGCT
>NW_013911119.1:0-231 GCF_000517525.1 Limulus polyphemus | reverse complement strand
AAATAATATTGATATGCCTTTGTCAACTGTAATAAATAAGATTGAGATGCCTTTGTCAACTGTAATAAATAAGATTGAGATGCCTTTGTCAACTGTAATAAATAAGATTGATATGCCTTTGTCAACTGTAATAAATAAGCTTGAGATGCCTATGTGAACTGTAATAAATAAGATTGATATGCCTTTGTCAACTGTAATAAATAATATTGATATGCCTTTGTCAACTGTAAT
>NW_013911118.1:0-232 GCF_000517525.1 Limulus polyphemus | reverse complement strand
GTACGAATTAATTAATTAGTGATTATACTAGATGTAGTACTCTTCCTTCGGATGGAGAGTACGAATTAATTAATTAGTGATTATACTAGATGTAGTACTCTTCCTTTGGATGGAGAGGACGAATTAATTAATTAGTGATTATACTAGATGTGGTACTCTTCCTTCGAATGGAGAGGACGAATTAATTAATTAGTGATTATACTAGATGTAGTACTCTTCCTTCGGATGGAGA
>NW_013911117.1:0-233 GCF_000517525.1 Limulus polyphemus | reverse complement strand
GTAGGTTTATTGGGTTAGTTTAAGAATGGATTATCTAATGTTTTGTTATAGATAGGTGATCTTTTGGTTTTGTAGGTAGTAGGTTTATTGGGTTAGTTTAAGAATGGATTATCTAATGTTTTGTTATAGATAGGTGATCTTCTGGTTTTGTAGGTAGTAGGTTTATTGGGTTAGTTTAAGAATGGATTATCTGATGTTTTGGTAGGATGGGTGATCTACTGGTTTTGTAGGTA
>NW_013911116.1:0-233 GCF_000517525.1 Limulus polyphemus | reverse complement strand
TGTTTCTCTTAAATAAGCTGGATTGTTTCTTACTTTTCTTTAATAATCTGGAATGTTTCTTACTTTTCTTTAATAATCTGGAATGTTTCTTACTTTTCTCTAATAGTCTGGGGTGTTTCTTACTTTCCTTTAATAATCTTAGATGTTTCTTACTCTTTTTTAATAGTCTGAAGTGTTTCTTACTTTTCTTTAATAGTCTGAAATGTTTCTTACTTTTCTTTAATAGGCTGGAA
>NW_013911115.1:0-235 GCF_000517525.1 Limulus polyphemus | reverse complement strand
TGGATACTGATATATATATATAACACTAGCATAACACATAGTACAATGGATACTGATATATATATATAACACTAGCATAACACATAGTACAATGGATACTGATATATATATATAACACTAGCATAATACACAGTACAATGGATACTGATATATATATATATAACACTAGCATAACCCATAAGTACAATGGATACTGATATATATATATATAACACTAGCATAACACATAGTACAA
>NW_013911114.1:0-233 GCF_000517525.1 Limulus polyphemus | reverse complement strand
ATGTTTGCTCCGACTCGTCTTATAAATAGATCTCAGTTCCACAGAACAATGTTTTACGATGTTTGCTCCGACTCGTCTTATAAATAGATCTCGGTTCCACAGTACAATGTTTTACGATGTTTGCTCCGACTCGTCTTATAAATAGATCAATGTTCCACAGAACAATGTTTTACGATGTTTGCTCCGACTCGTCTTATAAATAGATCTCAGTTTCCACAGTACAATGTTTTACG
>NW_013911113.1:0-260 GCF_000517525.1 Limulus polyphemus | reverse complement strand
AAACACAAGGCTACATAATGGACTATCTATATTCCACTCTTAACTCAAACGTTTGTTTGTTATTAAACACAAGGCTACATAATGGACTATCTATATTTCACTCTTAACTCAAACGTTTGTTTGTTATTAAACACAAAGCTACATAATGGACTATCTCTATTTCACTCTTAACTCAAACGTTTGTTTGTTATTAAACACAAGGCTACATAATGGACTATCTATATTCCACTCTTAACTCAAACGTTTGTTATTAAACACAA
>NW_013911112.1:0-233 GCF_000517525.1 Limulus polyphemus | reverse complement strand
GAAAACACAAGATTTAACAATAATGTGTCCTGTCAATAAGAAGACACAAGATTTTACGATATTGTGTACTTTCAATAAGAAGACACAAGATATAACAATACTATGTACTGTCAATAAGAAGACACAAGATTTTACGATACTGTGTACTGTCAGTAAGAAACACAAGATTTAACAATAATGTGGTACTGTCAATAAGAAGACGACAAGATTTAACGATACTGTGTACTGTCAAT
>NW_013911111.1:0-233 GCF_000517525.1 Limulus polyphemus | reverse complement strand
CTGTAACTAACTACCAAACTGAGTGATGGTCAGATTGACAATCTGTAACTAACTACCAAACTGAGTGATGGTTAGATTGACAATCTGTAACTAACTACCAAACTGAGTGATGGTTAGATTGAAAAACCTGTAACTAACTACCAAATTGAGTGATGGCTAGATTGACAAACCTGTAACTAACTACCAAATTGAGTGATGGCTAGATTGACAAACCTGTAACTAACTACCAAACT
>NW_013911110.1:0-232 GCF_000517525.1 Limulus polyphemus | reverse complement strand
CTTATTGACAGAACACAGTATCGTTAAATCTTGTGTCTTCTTATTGACAGTACACAGTATCGTTAAATCTTGTGTCTTCTTATTGACAGTACACAGTATCGTTAAATCTTGTGTCTTCTTATTGACAGAACACATTATTGTTAAATCTTGTATCTTCTTATTGACAGAACACAGTATTGTTAAATCTTGTGTATTCTTATTGACAGAACACAGTATCGTTAAATCTTGCGTT
>NW_013911109.1:0-231 GCF_000517525.1 Limulus polyphemus | reverse complement strand
GTTGCAGGATACTCTAAAAGCGGAGTATGAGCGAGGGCTGTATAGTAATGCAGCTAGGCAACATGTAAATGAAGCAAATAAAGCTCAAACAACATTGCTAGATTTAATTGAAGTAGCTACACGAGAAGAGCTACGAGAAAAGCAATTATACACGACGAATAAATACTCGAAATTTTTGCCTATAAATACGGTTAATAACTTAGACAAGGCTAATTCGTCGGACACAAAGTT
>NW_013911108.1:0-228 GCF_000517525.1 Limulus polyphemus | reverse complement strand
TAGATAGTACACAGTATTGGTAATTACTGTGTCTTCTTATTGACAGTACACAGTATTGTTAAATCTTGTGTCTTCTTATTGTACAGTACACACTATTGTTAAATCTTGTGTCTTCTTATTGACAGTACACAGTATCGTTAAATCTTGTGTCTTCTTATTGACAGTACACAGTATCGTTAAATCTTGTGTCTTCTTATTGACAGTACACAGTATCGTTAAATATTGTGT
>NW_013911107.1:0-233 GCF_000517525.1 Limulus polyphemus | reverse complement strand
AAGAGCCATTACAAATTCATCCAGTCGAGTCGTTAACTTTTTCACGGGAATGATGTTTTACTCAGAGTGAAGTTGACGATTATATGTTCAAAACACAATGTTATACAATATGCCATTTGATAGAAGAAAACCTTGACTTTCTATTAGTTATAGGTAATCTATAATGAAACGTAAGAGAGAACTATCAATGAATTGTGAAAGAGAGGATGTGGCAGGAGGGGTCTGATTTTCTA
>NW_013911106.1:0-558 GCF_000517525.1 Limulus polyphemus | reverse complement strand
AGTTTTTATTTACCATATGTATATATATCGTTGTAAATTTTTACTCAGAAGTTTTTAACCAGAAGTTTTATTCACCATATATATATATTTATCGATGTGAATTTTCAGTCAGAAGTTTTATTTACCGTATATATATATATATATATATCGATGTGAATGTTTAATAAGAAGTTTTTATTTAAAATATATATATCGATGTGAATGTTTAATCAGAATTTTTAATTTACCATATATATATATATATATGTTTGTATAGTTGTAAATGTTTACTCAGAAGATTTTATTTACTATATATACATATATATCGTTGTGAATGTTTAACCAGCAGTTTTATTTACCATATATATATATATCGTTTTAAGATATATAGGGTAAATAAACACATTTGATTAAACAATATCGTTTTGAATTTTTAATCAGAAGTTTTTATTTACCATGTATATATATCGATGTGAATGTTTAATCAGTAGTTTTTATTTATCATACATATATCGATGTGAATGTTTAATCAGAAGTTTTTATTTACCATATATATATATATCGATGTGAATATTTATT
>NW_013911105.1:0-233 GCF_000517525.1 Limulus polyphemus | reverse complement strand
AGGAAACAATCTAACCAATAATGTTAATGAAAGTAAAAATAAATAAATGTTATAGTATACCTTACTTAGGAAACAATCTAACCAATAATGTAAATGAAAGTAACACTAAATAAATGGTATAGTATACCTTACTTAGAAAACAAACTAACCAATAATGTAAATGAAACTAACAATAAATAAATGGTATAGTATACCTTACTTAGGGAACAATCTAGCCAATAATGTTAATGAAA
>NW_013911104.1:0-232 GCF_000517525.1 Limulus polyphemus | reverse complement strand
AACAGTAATTTGGGTTCATGATCTCAGAGTTCGGGCTCATGTTGTTCTACAATAAACTTTGTACCCTTCAAACTGTTAGAAGATACAACACAGCTAAGCGGTTCATAATGACAAAGATGTATCCAGTGGTTTATAATGACAAAGATGTATCCAGTGGTTTATAATGACATAGATGTATCCAGTGGTTTATAATGACATAGATGTATCCAGTGGTTTATAATGACAAAAATGT
>NW_013911103.1:0-233 GCF_000517525.1 Limulus polyphemus | reverse complement strand
GTACGACATTATCGTTGAAGTATTATGTCTTCTTATTGACAGTACGCAGTATTGTAAAATCTTGTGTGTTCTTATTGATAGTACCCAGTATTTATAAATCTTGTGTCTTCTTATTGACAGTACACAGTATTGTTAAATCTTGTGTCTTCTTATTGATAGTACACAGTATTGTTAAATATTTTGTTTTTTATTGACAATACACAGTATAGTTAAATCTTGTGTCTTCTTAATGA
>NW_013911102.1:0-266 GCF_000517525.1 Limulus polyphemus | reverse complement strand
GTTTACTTTTAACCTTGTGTACACAATAGAAATGGCCTTCCCTAATTTTGGAAAACTTTAGAGATAGGCAAATAGTCGGTGCCAACAGCCACTTAAAGATTACTTGGTTTCGTTATTAAACATTTTTCTTGCTCGTGCGAAAATGTGTTTTAGTTGTTGAAACGCTTCTTTTTTACTTATGTACAGCTCAAAAAGAAACAATATATGCAATATATATATATATATATATTGCAGTTTTAAAGTTTAACTTTGAGGAGCTTGTATTG
>NW_013911101.1:0-226 GCF_000517525.1 Limulus polyphemus | reverse complement strand
GAAACAACTGAGCAGTGTCCGGGTCGTCCTGTCAAGAGGAGCATCAAAATGGATCCCAGATTAACGACTGCAGAAGTGTCCAAAGTTGGTGGGATGAGCCCGAAATTGTTCAACGGATTCTCCACAGATTGGGTTATCGTTGCAGAGCAGCTAGACGGAAGCCCTTATTAAGACCTGCCAACATAGTCAGACGAAGGAAGTGGACAAGTGATATGATGACCAAGCC
>NW_013911100.1:0-247 GCF_000517525.1 Limulus polyphemus | reverse complement strand
AACTCAGATTTCCTGTATTCCTTGTGTCTTGAATCATTGTACAATACTAACAGACTTTATAACTCAGATTTCCTTTATTCCCTATGTCTTGAATCATTGTCCAATACGAATAGATCTTATAACTCAGATTTCCTGTATTCCTTGTGTCTTGAATCATTGTCCAATACGAACAGATCTCATAACTCAGATTTCCTTTATTCCTTGTGTCTTGAATCATTGTCTAATACTAACAGATCTTATAACTCAA
>NW_013911099.1:0-233 GCF_000517525.1 Limulus polyphemus | reverse complement strand
GTGAAATAGGTAAATATTTTTCTGAATGTTACTAGATTGTGACTAAGTGACAGCAGAACACTACACATTTCACAAACAAATGATAAATTTAACAGTACGATGCGTGTTTGAATTTCGCCTGGTCTCAATTTTCAGAAGAAGAAGACGTGTCACCTGTAAAGTTTAATAATTAATGCAGTTAATATTGGTTCTGACAAAACAAATGGTGGAAAACTGTCCAAGCCAACTATCAT
>NW_013911098.1:0-463 GCF_000517525.1 Limulus polyphemus | reverse complement strand
TTAATAATGTTTGCTTCATCTAACAATTAGCCAATATGAGAAACATTATTAAAATAGTAACAATGTTCGGTATTGGCTAATGGTGAGATGAACAATGTTTGGTATTGGCTAATGGTTAGATTAATAATTTAGCCAATATCTACCATTAATCATCTAACCATTAGCCAATACCAAACATTATTAATCTAACCATTAGCCAATACCAAACATTGTTCATCTAACCATTAGGCAATACCAAACACTTTTCAACTAACCATTAGCCAATACCAAACATTGTTCATCTAACCATTAGGCAATACCAAACACTGTTCATCTAACCATTAGCCAATACCTAACATTGTTCATTTAACCATTAGTCAAGGTTAGATGAATAATATTTCTCATAAAATATTTACAATGTTCGGTTATGGCTAATGGTGAGATGAATAATATTTCTCATAAAATAGTTACAATGTTCGGCTAT
>NW_013911097.1:0-232 GCF_000517525.1 Limulus polyphemus | reverse complement strand
GATTTAACGATATTATGTACTGTCAATAAGAAGACACAAGAATTAACAATACTGTGTACTGTCAATAAGAAGACACAAGATTTAACGATACTGTGTACTGTCAATAAGAAGACACAAGATTTAACGATACTGTGTACTGTCAATAAAAAGACACACGATTTAACGATATTGTGTACTGTCAATAAGAAGACACAAGATTTAACGATACTATGTACTGTAAATAAGAAGACTT
>NW_013911096.1:0-227 GCF_000517525.1 Limulus polyphemus | reverse complement strand
AGGGAAATATATGAAGATAATCCCTAAGAGTATTTTGGTAGGAAATATATGAAGATAATCCTAAGAGTATTTTGGTAGGGAAATATATGAAGACATTCCTAAGAGTATTTTAGTAGGAAATATATGAAGATAATCCTAAAAGTATTTTGATAGGAAATATATGAAGGTAATCCTAAGAGTATTTTGGTAGGGAAATATATGAAGACAATCCTAAGCGTATTTTGGTA
>NW_013911095.1:0-249 GCF_000517525.1 Limulus polyphemus | reverse complement strand
ACCATGTTACAGTCTATTAAGTAGATAGATTCCTAACTTTAACCAGGTTACAGTCTATTAAGTAGATGGATTCCAAACTTTTACCATGCTTACAGTCTATTAAGTAGATGGATTCCTAACTTTAACCATGCTTACAGTCTATTAAGTAGATGGATTCCTAACTTTTACCATGTTACAGTCTATTAAGTAGATGGATCCCTAACTTTTACCATGCTTACAGTCTATTAAGTAGATGGATTCCTAACTTTT
>NW_013911094.1:0-233 GCF_000517525.1 Limulus polyphemus | reverse complement strand
GCGAGTTTAATAAAGCGTTTTTTACGAAAGGTAGTTCGGCTAGTGGATAGAGATATTCCGTTGGAGTAAAATTTGGAAGTCTATGAGCTATTTTGATTGCTTTATTCTGAAGAATCTGTATTCTGCTGTATTCTTTATTAGTCATATTACATGCGTTACCGTACTCGAAAAGGGGTCTAATGAAAGCTTTATAAATTGCAATAATGGTTTTGGTGGAGCAACTATTGTTAATG
>NW_013911093.1:0-233 GCF_000517525.1 Limulus polyphemus | reverse complement strand
TCACGTCTCACATGGCCAACAATATTATGTCTGCATACATTCAATTATTCATTACCTCCCTGTTGGTTCGTGGCCGGTCTTATATATACAAGACTACACTATATCTAGAAAGATCACGAGATTTATCACGTGATACTAGTCACGTGACCTCGATGTCGTAACACTGCCCCTTCCTTAGTATTGTTCGTCCCGAACAATAGCCACTTACACTAAACCAATAACAATTAAGAATA
>NW_013911092.1:0-230 GCF_000517525.1 Limulus polyphemus | reverse complement strand
AACAAAATTTAATCGAAAAAACATCCAAAGAAGACAAAGGTTAATTGAGACAAACATCTAAAATAAAACCAACAAAAGTTCATCCAAAGAATACAAAGGTTAATTGAGACAAACATCTGAAAGAAAACAAACAAAATTTAATCGAAAAAACATCCAAAGAAGACAAAGGTTAATTGAGACAAACAGCTAAAATAAAACCAATAAAAGTCAATCGAAAGAAACATCCAAAG
>NW_013911091.1:0-233 GCF_000517525.1 Limulus polyphemus | reverse complement strand
ACATACGACCGCCTAACCACGCAAAGATAGCGCTACTACCAGTATGTCTTACCCAATTTAGAACCCGATATCTCCTTATACCAAAATATCTTACATAAGAATACTCACACAATAATCCTCGGCGATCTTAATTCAGAACACACAAATTTTAACAGCCGATAAACTAACGCCACTGGAAAAATCCTACATTCTCTAGTCGAAAATAATAATCAATGATGCTACCCCAACGCATA
>NW_013911090.1:0-627 GCF_000517525.1 Limulus polyphemus | reverse complement strand
ATTGCAGCACTACAGCAAGTCACGGTTTGTACTGCAGCACTACAACAAGTCGTTGTTTGTACTTCAACACTACAACAAGTCATTGTTTGTTCTGCAGCACTACAACCCGCTGCAGTACAAACAATGACATGTTGTAGTGCTGCAGTACAAACAGTGACTTGTTGTAGTGTTGCAGTACAAACAACGACTTGTTGTAATGCTGCAGTACAAACCGTGACTTGCTGTAGTGCTGCAATGCAAACCGTGACTTGCTGTAGTGCTGCAGTATAAACAGTGACTTGCTGTAGTGCTGCAGAACAAACCGTGACTTGGTGTAGTGCTGTAGAACAAACAATGACTTCTACAGCAAGTCATTGTTTGTTCTGCAGCACTACAGCAAGTCACGGTTTGCACTGCAGCACTACAACAAGTTACTGTTTGTACTGCAGCACTACAGCAAGTCATTGTTTGTACTGCAACACTACAACAAGTCATTGTTTGTTCTGCAGCACTACAACAAGTCATTGTTTGTACTGCAACACTACAACAAGTCATTGTTTGTACTGCAACACTACAACAAGTCACTGTTTGTACTGCAGCACTACAACAAGTTACTGTTTGTACTTCAACACTACAACAAGTCATTGT
>NW_013911089.1:0-233 GCF_000517525.1 Limulus polyphemus | reverse complement strand
ATATACTAAGATCGATATAATTACTAACTAGTCTAGGCTTATAAGTCGTGCTTAGTTAGGATATACTAAGATCGATATAATTACTAACTAGTCTAGGCTTATAAGTATGCCTAGTTAGGATATATAAGATCGATATAATTACTAACTAGTCTAGGCTTATAAGTATGCCTAGTTAGGATATATAAGATAGATATAAGTACTAACTAGTCTAGGCTTATAAGTATGCCTAGTTA
>NW_013911088.1:0-233 GCF_000517525.1 Limulus polyphemus | reverse complement strand
ATCACTGTGTGAGTCCATCTACCTCTATTGTTGCATCACTGTGTGAGTCCATCTACCTCTATCGTTACATCACTTTGTCAGTCCATTTACCTCTATTGTTACATCACTGTGTGAGTCCATCTACCTCTATTGTTACATCACTGTGCGAGTCCATCTACCTCTATTGTTACATCACTGTGTGAGTCCATCTACCTCTATCGTTACATCACTGTGCGAGTCCATCTACCTCTATT
>NW_013911087.1:0-234 GCF_000517525.1 Limulus polyphemus | reverse complement strand
TAAACCAGTTTTATTAAGTAAAGACTTGTGTCGTTAAAATTTCCTCGGAACGAAGTTACGAAAAAATCAATTAACAAACGGAGACGTAACAATATGAACATATGGGAATCTCCATCAAAACGAAAAAAAAAAATAGTAACCCCTGTGTTTCCTCTATATGCCAACATAGTGAAGAAACAGCACATCAACCTATACTATCAAATTTGTCTATCCTCTGCAAGTCTAATACTGATC
>NW_013911086.1:0-233 GCF_000517525.1 Limulus polyphemus | reverse complement strand
AGTCTTCTTATTGACAGTACACAGTATTGTTAAATATTTTGTCTTCTTATTGATAGTACACAGTATCGTTAAATCTTATGGCTTGTTACTGATAGTACACAGTATCGTTAAATTTTGTGTCTTCTTATTGACAGTACACAGTATCGTTAAATCTTGTGTCTTCTTATTGACAGTACACAGTATTGTTAAATCTTGTGTCTTCTTATTGACAGTACACAGTAATGTTAAATCTT
>NW_013911085.1:0-230 GCF_000517525.1 Limulus polyphemus | reverse complement strand
GGTCTAGCTACTGACTAGTATTGTTACATTATCTTAGTCTCTAGTTTGTATTGTTAAGTTGGTCTAGCTACTGACTTGTATTGTTACGTTGTCTTAGTCTCTAGTTTCTATTGTTAAGTTGATCTAGCTACTGACTTGTATTGTTACATTGTCTTAGTCTCTAGTTTCTATTATTAAGTTGGTCTAGCTACTGACTAGTATTGTTACATGGCCTTAGTCTCTAGTTTGAA
>NW_013911084.1:0-233 GCF_000517525.1 Limulus polyphemus | reverse complement strand
CCCAAGACCTTAATATCATCTGCAAATTTAAGTAACTTATTGACTATCCCTTCATCTATGTCTTTGATGTAAATCAAAAAGAGCAAAGGTCCTAAGACTGAGCCCCGAGGTACCCCATTTGTGACATTGATTCAGTTTGATTGAACTTCATTTGTAACAATCCTCTGCTTTCTTCCATCTAGCTACTCTTCTATCCAATTTTGCTAACTTATCCTCCACACCCTATAGAACTA
>NW_013911083.1:0-233 GCF_000517525.1 Limulus polyphemus | reverse complement strand
CACGTTTAGAGGATGAGTATTGTGCTGTGTTAGACACATTTAGAATATAAGTATTGTGTTGTTAGCCACGTTTAAAGGATTAGTATTGTGGTGTGTTAGACACTTTTAGAGGATGAGTATTGTGGTGTGTTAGACAGGTTTAGAGGATGAGTATTGTGGTGTGTTAGACACGTTTACGGTATGAGTATTGTTGTGTGTTAGACTACATTTAGAATATAAGTATTGTGGTGTTA
>NW_013911082.1:0-294 GCF_000517525.1 Limulus polyphemus | reverse complement strand
TGAATATTGGTGTCACTTTACGACTCACGTAATAAACGAATATTGGTGTCACTTTACTAATCACGACGCCAATATTCATAAACTATGTGATTATTAAAGTGACAGCAATATTCATAAACTACTTATGAATATTGGTGTCAATTTACTAAACACCTAGTTTATGCTCTCATAGTTTATGAATATTGGTGTCACTTTACTAATCACATAGCTTATGAATATTGGTGTCACTTTACTAAACACCTAGTTTATGAATATTGGTGTCACTTTACTACTCTCATAGTTTATGAATATTAG
>NW_013911081.1:0-232 GCF_000517525.1 Limulus polyphemus | reverse complement strand
TACGTGATTGTTACTTGGTGCATTTGTTTCATAGTTTTTGTACGTGATTGTTGCTTAGTGCATTTGTTTCAAAGTTTTTTACTTGATTTTTGTTTAGTGCATTTGTTTCATAGTTTTTATACGTGATTGTTACTTGGTGCATTTGTTCCATAGTTTTTGTACGTGATTTTTGCTTAGTGCATTTGTTTCATAGTTTTTGTACGTGATTGTTACTTAGTGCATTTGTTTCATA
>NW_013911080.1:0-233 GCF_000517525.1 Limulus polyphemus | reverse complement strand
ATGGATAATGACTGGTAGGTCTTTTAATACAGATGGATAGTGATTGGTAGGTCTTTTAATAACGATGGATAGTGGCTGGTGTGTCTTTTAATACAGATGGATAGTGGCTGGTAGGTCTTTCATTATATATGGATAGTGGCTGGTAGGTCTTTTATAGAGATGGATGGTAATTGGCAGGTCTTTTAATATAGATGGATGGTAACTGGTAGGTTTTTATTATAGATGGATAGTGA
>NW_013911079.1:0-233 GCF_000517525.1 Limulus polyphemus | reverse complement strand
GATAATAGTTAGCGGTTTATAGTTTTACCTCTTACTCAGACGTGTACATTACACAGATAATAGTTAGCGGTTTATAGTTTTACTCCTTACTCAGATGTATACATTACACAGATAATAGTTAGCGGTCTATAGTTTTATCCCTTACTCAGATGTGTACATTACACAGATAATAGTTAGTGTTCTATAGTTTTACCCCTTACTCAGATTTATATATTACACAGATAATAGTTAGC
>NW_013911078.1:0-232 GCF_000517525.1 Limulus polyphemus | reverse complement strand
ATAGTGTTTGTTTAGCGCGAATACTGAAATTAAGTGTATCGTAAAGTTATATTCGGAAAGAATAAACCAGTTTTATTAAGTAAAGACTTGTGTCATCAAAGTTTCGTCGGAACGAAGTTACGGAAAAATCAATTAACAAACGGGGACGTAACAAATTGGTGTCAGAGAGCGGGACAGAAAAAAAAATGGAAACGAGAAGCGGCAAATCAAACTACAGCCTAGCAGACTTAAT
>NW_013911077.1:0-232 GCF_000517525.1 Limulus polyphemus | reverse complement strand
ATGAAACCACTGGAAATACTCCAGCAAAGTTGATGTTTGGTCTGGAACTTCGGTTGCCAGTGGATCTGTTAACAGGACGCCCACCTTATGAAGAGTTGCCTGAGAATGTGTCAGAGTTTGTGAAAGTGTTATCGGAAAGGATTGATGATATTCACCATCAAGTGCATTCAAACTTGAAAACGTCTGCTAATTCGATGAAGTTAACTTATGATAAGAGATCTACTGAAGTCAG
>NW_013911076.1:0-299 GCF_000517525.1 Limulus polyphemus | reverse complement strand
TTATAACAATACAATACCTAAACTGGGATATAATGGATCTTTAGGTACTGAATGATTGGGGTATAATTTTAGTTTAGGTATCGTATTGTTGGGATATAATTTATCTTCAGCTACTGAATGATTGGGGTATAATTATAGTTTAGGTATTGTATTGTTGGGATATAATGGATCTTTAGGTACTGAATGATTGGGGTATAATTATAATTTAGATATTGTATTGTTGGGATATAATGGATCTTTAGGTACTGAATGATTAGGGTATAATTATAGTTTAGGTATTGTATTGTTTGGATATAATG
>NW_013911075.1:0-233 GCF_000517525.1 Limulus polyphemus | reverse complement strand
GTAAAACAAGGCAGTGAGTATCACATTTATTCAGTTTCAGCTGTCTTATCAGGTTAATTCTCTACTGTAAAACAAGGCAGTGAGTACCACATATTTTCAGTTTCAGCTGTCTTATCGGGTTAATTCTCTACTGTAAAACAAGGCAGTGAGTACCACATTTATTCAGTTTCAGCTGTTTTATCAGGTTAATTCTCTACTGTAAAACAAGACAGTGAGTACCACATTTATTCAGT
>NW_013911074.1:0-231 GCF_000517525.1 Limulus polyphemus | reverse complement strand
GCTTGTAACAGCAGTCTGGAACAAAATATCTCTGCAACGCTAGAAACCGGGTTTCGATACCCGTGGTGGACAGAACACAGACAGCCCATTGTGTAGCTTTGTGCTTAACTAGAAATAAACAAAATAAGCTATGTTATTAGGTTTCGGTTTGGTTGATGTTAAGCACAAAAGCTTGACACACACACACACACACACACACACACACACACACACACACACACACACACACAC
>NW_013911073.1:0-233 GCF_000517525.1 Limulus polyphemus | reverse complement strand
CTCCATATATTGTGTAGCATGACGTCACTACTTACATTAGTATTTGTTAATAAGATAGTTATTGGTGTACTACAGTTCCATATATTATGTAGCATGACGTCACTAGTTACATTAGTATTTGTTAATAAGATAGTTATTGCTGTACTACAGTTCCATATATTGTGTAGCATAACGTCACTAGTTACATTAGTATTTGTTAATAAGATAGTTATTGCTGTACTACAGTTCCATAT
>NW_013911072.1:0-233 GCF_000517525.1 Limulus polyphemus | reverse complement strand
ATTATTCAACGATACTGTGTACTGTCAATAAGAAGACAAAAGATTTAACAAAACTGTGTACTGTCAATAAGAAGACAAACGATTTATCAATACTGTGTACTATCTATAAAAAGACACAAGATTTAACGATACTGTGTCCTGTCAATAAGAAAACACAAGATTTAACAATAATATGTACTGTCAATAAGAATACACAATATTCAACTATAATGTGTACTGTCAGTAAAAAAACA
>NW_013911071.1:0-238 GCF_000517525.1 Limulus polyphemus | reverse complement strand
TATGGAATGATTTTCAATAAGTTTGGTATCAAATTGTGTATTACACTTCATATTTTGGTATTATACACAAGATTAATTTCTTAATTTAAAAGCAAATATTAAAAAAAAAAACACCTAAATATTGATTTTTGCGTGTCATGTGGTATGTTGAATGCAGCATTGGTTCAGATTAGATGTTTAAGATGTCCAAGTACAAAATATATAGTTTCTTACAAATTAGTTTCTTACCATTTGCGCT
>NW_013911070.1:0-476 GCF_000517525.1 Limulus polyphemus | reverse complement strand
CTCCACGAACACCTAGGTGTAACTCTAGTTATTGGGAGGTGGTTATAAATTTATAAATTCTGTAACTAGAGTTACACCTAAGTGTTCATAGAGTAGTTTTACCAAGTAAGGGTAAAGATGAATTTGGTGGTTATAAATTCGATAACTGGAGTGACACCTAATTGTTCATGGAGTAGCTGTACCAAGTAAGGCTAAGGATGAGAATGGTGGTTATAAATTCTATAACTAGAGTTACACCTAGGTGTTCATGGTGTACTTGTACCAAGTAAGGCTAAAGATGAGTGAAGAGCTAAAGGTAAGTATGGTGGATACACATGCGCTAACTAGGTGTGCATGGAGTAGTTGTAACAAGTAAGGCTAAAGACGAGTATGTTAGTTATAAATTCAGTAACTAGAGTTACACCTAAGTGTTCATGGAGTAGTTGTACCAAGTAAGGCTAAAGATGAGTATAGTGGGTTTGGTACAACAACTCCAC
>NW_013911069.1:0-233 GCF_000517525.1 Limulus polyphemus | reverse complement strand
AAGCTGCTGATGAGTGACTTTGTGACTATACAAATTGAAAACGTTTTGTGTTACTACTATTGAGCTGCTGGTATATTACTACTATTGAGCAGCTGGTGAGTGACCTTGTGACTATACAAATTGAAAACGTTTTGTGTTACTACTATTGAGCTGCTGATGAATGACTTTGTGACTATACAAATTGAAAACGTTTTGTGTTACAACTATTGAGCTGCTGGTGTGTTACTACTATT
>NW_013911068.1:0-291 GCF_000517525.1 Limulus polyphemus | reverse complement strand
GGTTTCAGCACTAAACCAAAGAAATATCGTACATGAAACACTATTCACATCTTAATCAGGTTTCAGCACTAAGCCAAAGTACGATATTTCATGAAACACTATTCACATGTTAATCAGGTTTCAGCACTAAACCAAAGTAGGATGTGTTCATGAAACACTATTCACATGTTAATCAGGTTTCAGCACTAAACCAAAGTAGCAGATTTCATAAAACACTATTCACATCTTAATCAGGTTTCAGCACTAAACCAAAGTAGGAGATTTCATGAAACACTATTCACATGTTAATCA
>NW_013911067.1:0-232 GCF_000517525.1 Limulus polyphemus | reverse complement strand
TAAAGTATACATTGATGAGTGTTCTAATATAAAGTGTACAATGATGAGTGTTCTAATATAAAGTGTACAATGATGAGTGTTCTAATATAAAGTGTACAATGATGACTGTTCTAATATAAAGTGTACACATGTGAGTGTTGTAATATAAAGTGTACACAGATGAATGTTCTAAAATAAAGTATACATTGATGAGTGTTCTTATATAAAGTGTACAATGATGAGTGTTCTAATG
>NW_013911066.1:0-233 GCF_000517525.1 Limulus polyphemus | reverse complement strand
ACATTAAACAACAGTAGATATTAACGACATTTAAACAGGTAGTAACATACCAGTGTCAAAGAAAAACATTAAACAACAGTATATATTAACGACATTTAAACAGGTAGTAACATACCAGTGTCAAAGACCAACATTAAACAACAGTAGATATTAACGACATTTAAACAGGTAAAAACATACCAGTATCAAAGACTAACATTAAACAACAGTAGATATTAACGACATTTAAACAA
>NW_013911065.1:0-250 GCF_000517525.1 Limulus polyphemus | reverse complement strand
GCTAAGATCGTGATTGCTAGGTACCATGAAGTGGACTGTTGACCACAATCCCATTTAAATATCGTTGTCTTATATAGCTACAAATGGCTAACTAAGATCGTGATTGTTAGATACCATGAAGTGGACAGTTGACCACAATCCCATTTAAATATCTTTATTTTATATAGCTACAAATGGCTAACTAAGATCGTGATTGTTAGATACCACGAAGTGGACTGTTGACCACAATCCCATTTAAATATCGTTGTTA
>NW_013911064.1:0-233 GCF_000517525.1 Limulus polyphemus | reverse complement strand
TAAAGGACTGCACTAAGCAGACTCCAGTATGTTGTTTATGTGGGGGTGAACATTCGGCAGCTTACAAGGATTGTCAAAAATTTCAGGAGGCGAAGGAGGTTCAAACTGTTAGAGTACAGTTAAAACTGAGTTACGCCCAAGCACTCCAAATTGTTGCACAGAAACGACAGCCTGTGGAAACAAACCATCTGCCTAAAGAACCACAGAAACCTCGATCTCCCGACAAACGTAAT
>NW_013911063.1:0-233 GCF_000517525.1 Limulus polyphemus | reverse complement strand
AAAAGAAACAAGAAGAGAGACAACAGCAGTTGCAAGAAAACCTGCAACAGTGGCAGCTCGAACAGCAGAATAAACAAGAGAAATTACAGCAGTTGTTGGAGGAAAAAAGAAAAGAAACAAGAAGAACGAGAAAATAAACAAGAAGAGAGACAACAACAGTTGCAAGAAAACCTGCAACAGTGGCAGTTCGAACAGCAAAATAAACAAGAGAGATTACAGCAGTTGTTGGAGAA
>NW_013911062.1:0-233 GCF_000517525.1 Limulus polyphemus | reverse complement strand
AGGGTAATTGACAGTGTATCCTAAAAATATAGCATTGTATATTAGTCTTCTAGGGTAATTGACAGTGTATCCTAAAAATATAGTACTGTATATTAGTCTTCTAGGGTAATTGACAGTGTATCCTAAAAATATAGTTCTGTATATTAGTCTTCTAGGGTAATTGACAGTGTATCCTAAAAATATAGCATTGTATATTAGTCTTCTATGGTAATTGACAGTGTATTCTAAAAATA
>NW_013911061.1:0-243 GCF_000517525.1 Limulus polyphemus | reverse complement strand
GGGGCTACTGTATAAGATAATACCTAATGAAGAGTAAAGCTGAGTTACACGGAAGCTAATGTATAAGATGTTACCTAATCAAGAGTGAAGCTGAGTTACTCTGGGCTACTGTATAAGATATTACCTAATCAAGAGTAAAGCTGAGTTACTTGGGGCTACTGTATAAGATATTACCTAATCAAGAGTAAAGCTGAGTTACTCTGGGCTACTGTATAAGATAATACCTAATGAAGAGTAAAGCTG
>NW_013911060.1:0-233 GCF_000517525.1 Limulus polyphemus | reverse complement strand
TAAAGATGAGTATGGTGGTTATAAATTAGGGAACTAGAGCTACGCCTAGGTGTTCGTGGAGTTGTTGTACCAAATAACGCTAAAGATGAGTATGGGTTACACATTCAGTAACTAGAGTTACACCAAGGTGTTGATGGAGTAGTTGTGCCAAGTAAAGCTAAAGATGAGTATGGTGGTTATAAATTCGGTAACTAGAGTTACACTTAGGTATGCGTGGAGTTGTTGTACCAAAT
>NW_013911059.1:0-464 GCF_000517525.1 Limulus polyphemus | reverse complement strand
CAGATAAGTTTACCGTTTAGTGGATATGGTAGGTGACTTCAAAATATCCTGATGACTCAAAACTTTAAGAAATATTTTTATGTTTGTCCTTCAAACATGATATACAAATGAATTGGTTAACTGGTTACTTGATCATTTCTAATTTGAAACATGATGTTTGAAATAATAACATTATTGTCTTTGTCAGAGCTAGTAAAGTTTACACAACATCATAATGGGAGTGCTGCATATTGTTACGTCTCCGTTTGTTAATTGATTTTCCGTAACTTCGCCGACGAAATTTTAACGACACAAGTCTTTACTTAATAAAACTGGTTTATTCTTTATGAATATAACTCTGCGATACACTTAATCTCAATACTCGCGCTAAAACAACACTGTAACAACGAACGTCAATAATACTTCCGACTGCAGTTCAATTACTCACTAACTATCTACACATTACATTCCCCTCTTTTATATAC
>NW_013911058.1:0-233 GCF_000517525.1 Limulus polyphemus | reverse complement strand
AATAAACACTACCTGTTGTAGACAGCTAGTTATACTCAGTACAACAGTGGATTATATGTAAAACAGTCTAATAAACACTACCTGTTGCAGACAGCTAGTTATACTCAGTACAACAATGGATTATATATAAAACAGGTTAATAAACACTACCTGTTGTAGACAGCTAGTTATACTCAGTACAACAGTGGATTATATGTAAAACAGATCAATAAACCCTACCTGTTGTAGACAGC
>NW_013911057.1:0-235 GCF_000517525.1 Limulus polyphemus | reverse complement strand
AGTATTGTTAAATCTTGTTTCTTCTTATTGACAGTACACAGTATTGTTAAATCTTGTTTCTTCTTATTGACAGTACAAAGTATCGTTAAATCTTTTGGCTTGTCAGTGATAGTACACAATATCGTTAAATCTTATGGCTTCTTATTGAAAGTACACAGTATTGTTAAATCTTGTGTCTTCTTATTGAACACTACACAGTATTGTTAAATCTTGTGTCTTCTTATTGACACTACAC
>NW_013911056.1:0-391 GCF_000517525.1 Limulus polyphemus | reverse complement strand
GAATATCAGAACAGAAAATTGGTGATGCAACTGCAATTTACTCTACAAACTCGGTTTTTGCTGGTGTCTTTTCTGTTCTGATATTCAGGAGGTCCTTTAAGTGGTCGAATTTTATTTCTAGCTTACTTTGTATAATTGGAGTGGTCATTATCTCTCGAGTGGAAGAAGAGTGAAGGAATAGTAGAGAAGAATATCTCCTAATGCTCCAGTCAAACAATGGAGAAAACTCAACAGAATCGTTCTTCGTTTATAGTGGAACTTCGACATCTTGGTGGATGACCAGAGGTAAAAGTAGCAACATCCGAACTATCTGAGATAAACCCATAGTGTCTATAAATGTTCTGTTTTTGACAGAATGTACCAAAACACCAATCAAAGCGTCGAAAAAACC
>NW_013911055.1:0-233 GCF_000517525.1 Limulus polyphemus | reverse complement strand
GTTAAACATTCGGTAACTAGAGTTACACCTAAGTGTTCGTGGAGTAATTGTACCAAGTAAGGCTAAAGATGTGTATGGTGGTTATAAATTCGGTAACTATAGTTACACCTACGTGTTCATGGAATAGTTGTGCCAAGTAAGGCTAAAGATGAATATGGTGGTTACAGATTCGGTAACTAGAGTTACACCTAAGTGTTCATGGAGTAGTTGTACCAAGTAAGGCTAAAGATGAA
>NW_013911054.1:0-232 GCF_000517525.1 Limulus polyphemus | reverse complement strand
ATCTGTAGCCTTGTATACCGATCACTAGACCAAGCCCGACCTAATAATTCATATCTGATCTGTAGCCTTGTATATCAATCACTAGGCCAAGCCCGACATAATAATTCATATCTGATCTGTAGCCTTGTATATCAATCACTAGACCAAGCCCGACATAATAATTCATATCTGATCCGTAACCTTGTATACCGATCACTAGACCAAGCCCGACATAAAAATTCATATCTGATCC
>NW_013911053.1:0-233 GCF_000517525.1 Limulus polyphemus | reverse complement strand
AAGGAGGGGGCAGTGTTGCGTCAGCGAGTCACATGACAAGTGTGACGCCACGTTTCTAGAACTATCCCGTACCTTGGCGAATGCTCTAGTATTTACTAGATATAGGGTAGGCTGGTATATAAAAGAGGGTGACAACGTGATGGGAGAATAATGTAATGTGTGTAGACAGTGTGTAATTGATCTGCAGTCAGAGAGAGACGTATTGTTGTTATAGCGTTTGTTTTAGCGCGACT
>NW_013911052.1:0-286 GCF_000517525.1 Limulus polyphemus | reverse complement strand
AAAGGAGAGAGCGTGAGAATCACATGATCTCGATGATGCAACAGTATACTTGGCTGACATTGAAGATGAATGCATATTAGGATTGGACTATCTACTACCAAGGAAGTTTGTAATTGATTTTGATAAAATGACGTTTGGGAACAACAAAGGCCAAGTTACGGTAACTGTTAAAAGAGAGGTTGAACTAATAAGATGCCATCAAGCTGAAGTCAAGCCAACTGAAAGAGTTGATGATGGTGAAGTGGAACCAAATATAGATATCAAGGCAGAACAGGAGAAAGACCAA
>NW_013911051.1:0-233 GCF_000517525.1 Limulus polyphemus | reverse complement strand
CTACAACGTAATTTATTAGGGTTTTTAGTGTCTTAAGCCACGAGAGACGTAGAGCAACAAAACCTAGGAACTTCTTTCAGTCACGCTCAATACTATGAAATAATTCATATTCACTACAACGTAATTCATTAGGGTTTTTAGTGTCTTAAGCCACGAGAGACGTAGAGCAACAAAACCTAGGAACTTCTTTCATTCACGCTATATACTATGAAATAATTCATATTCACTATAAC
>NW_013911050.1:0-233 GCF_000517525.1 Limulus polyphemus | reverse complement strand
AGATTTAACAATTCTGTGTACTCTCAATAAGAAGACACAAGATTTAACGATACTGTGTACTGTCAATAAAAAAGACACAAGATTTAACAATACTGTGTACTGTCAATAAGAAGACACAATATTTAACGATACTGTGTTCTGTCAATAAGAAGACACAAGATTTATAAATACTGTGTACTATCAATAAGAACACAAACGATTTAACGATACTGTGTACTGTCAATAAGAAATCA
>NW_013911049.1:0-233 GCF_000517525.1 Limulus polyphemus | reverse complement strand
GACAGACATAACTATAGAGCACTGGTAGCGGCTCTAGAACTCAGGTACGAAACCCAAAATCAGTCAGAAGTCTACAGGGCTAGGTTTAGGACAAGAGTCCGTGCTAAAGGGGAGAGCCTGCAAGAGCTGGCACAGGACTTGGAAAGCATGGCACACATCATAAGGCCTACCCAACTGCACCTCCCGATCTCCTCACGCTGTTGCTGAGGGATCAGTTCGTAGATGCCTTGGAC
>NW_013911048.1:0-229 GCF_000517525.1 Limulus polyphemus | reverse complement strand
GTAATAAGAAACATCACTCGAACTTTTCAAGCACACATATTGATAAAATACATCACTCTAACTTTACCAAGTGACACATATTGATAAAATACATCACTCTAACTTTACCAAGTGACACATATTGATAAAATACATCACTCTAACTTTACCAAGTGACACATATTGATCAAATACATCACTCTAACTTTGTCAAGTGACACATATTGATAAAATACATCACTCTAACTTT
>NW_013911047.1:0-234 GCF_000517525.1 Limulus polyphemus | reverse complement strand
CTACCTCCATGTATTAATACATACATTTTTTGAAAATTTTTTACTTTTACAAGTACTTGCATTGTGGAATATAAGCATACCATATGTTTTCTACCTCCTCATATTAATACATACATTTTTGAAAATTTTTTACTTTTACAAGTACCTGCATTGTGGAATATAAGCATACCATATGTTTTCTACCTCCTCGTATTAATACATACATTTTTGAAAATTTTTTACTTTTACAAGTAC
>NW_013911046.1:0-233 GCF_000517525.1 Limulus polyphemus | reverse complement strand
TAAAAAATCACAAACTCTTTCAATTCAAAGTCCTAAGTCTAATTCATGTGAAGACTTTGCACTCACCACTCGATAGCTCTTAACCCTAACAATCGTAGATCAACTTCTTTCCTAAAAAATATATCTATTTTGAGTTAATTTTTCAATATGATGATTAATGTAAACATATATATGATGCAGCATGACTTAAGCTACTATATAAAAATAACAAAAGTCACATACATCCCATGTAG
>NW_013911045.1:0-232 GCF_000517525.1 Limulus polyphemus | reverse complement strand
TAAATCGAGAAAAAAGCAGTAACAAAGAGCTTCACTGCACTACACATACTATTTCAGAAAGACAATAAAGATGTAACATAAACGAACATACAAATCGCAAAATTAATATCACAAAGATTGTATTTGGATTGTAAATATGCAAGGTCGAAACGAACCTTCATAAAAAATTTCGAGAAGATCCGTTGAAATTTAATGAAATACTGCTACGAAACGCAAAACCTGCCATAACTCC
>NW_013911044.1:0-234 GCF_000517525.1 Limulus polyphemus | reverse complement strand
GTCCAATACGAATAGATCTTATAACTTCAGATTTCCTGTATTCCTTGTGTCTTGAATCATTGTCCAATACGAACAGATCTCATAACTCAGATTTCCTTTATTCCTTGTGTCTTGAATCATTGTCCTATACTAACAGATCTTCTAACTCATATTTCCTGTATTCCTTGTGTCTTGAATCATTATCCAATACTAACAGATCTTATAACTCAGATTTCCTGTATTCCTTTATGTCTT
>NW_013911043.1:0-810 GCF_000517525.1 Limulus polyphemus | reverse complement strand
ATATGGTAAATACAACTTCTGATTAAACATTCACATCGATATATATATGGTAAATAAAAACTTCTGATTAAACATTAACATCGATATATATATATATATGGTAAATAAAAACTTCTGATTAAAAATTCACAACGCTATATATATATGGTAAATAAAAACTTTTGATTAAATATTCAAATCGATATATGTATATGGTAAATAAAAACTTCTGATTAAAAAATCACATGGATATATATATATGGTAGATAAAAAGTTCTGATTAAAAATTCACAACGATATATATATAGTAAACAAATTCTGAGTAAAAATTTACAACTATATATATATGGTAATTAAAACTTGTGATTAAACATTTAAATCGATATATATATATATATTTATAGATGGTAAATAAAAACTTCTTATTAAAACTTTACCATATATATATATCTATTGTTGTAAATGTTTACGCAGAAGATTTATTTATTATATATATATATATATATATCATTGAGATTGTTTCATCAGAAGTTTTTATTTACCATATATACAACGTTGTGAATTTTTAATCAGAAGTTTCTGTTTACCATATATATATATCGTTGTGAATTAAAACTTCTGATTAAACATTCACATCGATATATATATATATATATGTGGTAAATAAAAACTTCTGAGTAAACATTTACAACGATATATACTACTGATTAAACATTCACATCGATATATATATGGTAATTAAAACTTGTGATTAAACATTTTGAACGATACACATATACATATAAATAAAAACTTCTGTTTAAAAATTCACATCGATATATATATATATGG
>NW_013911042.1:0-232 GCF_000517525.1 Limulus polyphemus | reverse complement strand
AAGCACAACTGGAAGGAGGAAACTTCTCTCATTTTCAGTGTTTCAAAGAGTTTCGCGCTGGAATCGCAGAAGATGTCAACCTCAAGTTTCCGAAGAAGATTATTAGTGACTTAAATAAGCATTTTTTGGAGAGATTTTCAGATCTCGACAGAATTGAGAGTGACATTCTTCTGTTCCAGAATCCGTTTCATTGTAACCTTGATGACGTACCAATCGAACTATAGTTGGAGCT
>NW_013911041.1:0-230 GCF_000517525.1 Limulus polyphemus | reverse complement strand
AAACAACATTTAGGTTCCTTTGCTATTATACAATGGGAAAGAGAAATTAAAATATAAAAATCAACAGTTAGGTTACTCTGCTATTATACAATGTGAAGAACAACCAGTAAAACATAAAAACAACAGTTAGGTTCCTTTGCTATTATACAACGTGAAGAAGAAACATTAAAACATAAAAAACAACAGTTAGGTTCCTTTGCTATTATAAAACGCGAAGAAGAGCCATTAAA
>NW_013911040.1:0-232 GCF_000517525.1 Limulus polyphemus | reverse complement strand
TCTTTTGCCAACGAATAGTGGGATTGACCGTCACATTATAACGCCCCCATGGCTGAAAGGGCGAGCATGTTTGGTGGGATGCGGATTCGAACCCGCGACCCTCAGATTGTGAGTCGAGCGCCTTATCCACCTGGCCATGCCGGGCTCACACAAAGTCATATTTCTTAGTGAATAAAATAAAAAAGATTTGCCCATGAATATACTGAGTATTTGTTTTGAATAGTCCATGAGG
>NW_013911039.1:0-233 GCF_000517525.1 Limulus polyphemus | reverse complement strand
CGAAACACTGGCCAAGTTCACCATTAAAGTAGGAAGATCGTCAACCTAATGATCGAAACACTGGCCAAGTTCAACATTAAACTAGGAAGATCGTCAACCTAATGATCGAAACACTGGGCAAGTTCAACATTAAAGTAGGAAGATCGTCAACCTAATGATCGAAACACTGGGCAAGTTCAACATTAAAGTAGGAAGATCATCAACCTAATGATCGAAACACTGGCCAAGTTCAA
>NW_013911038.1:0-231 GCF_000517525.1 Limulus polyphemus | reverse complement strand
ATTAGAGTGATTAAATACCCTAGAGATTACTAATACACAAGGAATTAGATATACATTAGTCTGATTAAATACCCTAGAGATTACTAATACACAAGGAATCAGATATACATTATCTGATTAAATACCCTAGAGATTACTAATACACAAGGAATTAGATATACATTAGTCTGATTAAATACCCTAGAGATTACTAATACACAAGGAATTAGATATACATTATCTGATTAAATA
>NW_013911037.1:0-234 GCF_000517525.1 Limulus polyphemus | reverse complement strand
ACTTTTTTTCTTCTTACTTTTTACTTTTACATTTACCTTTTTAAGTTTACACAGCTTGTTTGCATTAATTTCCTGTTTTTCAATTTAAGCTCATACTCCTAGTCCACGCGCGGGGTGAAGGAGGATTGCTTAATCTTCGAACACCCCTGATTAGGGCCCGGCATGGACAGGTGGATAAGGCGCTCGACTCACAATCTGAGGGTCGCGGGTTCGAATCCGCATCCCACCAAACAT
>NW_013911036.1:0-389 GCF_000517525.1 Limulus polyphemus | reverse complement strand
TATTTTTATGAACGTTCGTTGCGTACTTGCGTATTTACATGCAAAACTCTAGCTTCATGTTATCAATTAGAGCAAAATCAAAAAGCTTCACTGCAGTACACATACTCTTTCAGAAAGCCAATAAAGTAGTAACAAAATGGACCACAAAAGTCGCAAGGTTATAGATTTCTTGCTATCAGAGGGTTCTAAATTGATGGATCTTAACCTTTTGCTACGTATATTCACTAGTTCGTTCCACAGTATCATGCGAAATTTCACCTTCCTACGATGCCTTTTAAGGGAGTTATTGAAGGTTTTGCTTTTTGTACCAGTACTTAGTCCCATTTAGATGAATATTTTTGAATTTTTTTATTACGGTTCGCTGCAATTTTGCGCGTTCACTTACAAAA
>NW_013911035.1:0-230 GCF_000517525.1 Limulus polyphemus | reverse complement strand
CTACTAAAAAACAACCAAAAAAAGTAAAAAACAGAAAATATTGTAATTTAGAGATTCCTAAGAAGAATAATGTAGATAAGACCCCATTTCGACAGATACATAAAGTAAGCGAGAAACATGAAAATCAACTTTGAATTATAGAGAAAAATCTAAGGAACAATGAAAAGTATGAAATTGATAATTAGCTCTGTTGAGAAATAAAATCGACACTTAATAGGAAAATAAAATTG
>NW_013911034.1:0-233 GCF_000517525.1 Limulus polyphemus | reverse complement strand
TGATAATAGATGGCTAGAATTTTGCATGTAAATACGCAAGTATGCAACGAACGTTCCTGAAAAATTTACGTAGAAGATCCGTCCAAATGGAACGAAGTACTGGTACAAAACGCAAAACCTTCCATAACTCCTTTAAAACAAACAGTAGGAAGGTAAAACTCTGCATATTACTAGGCAACGTTAAAGTGTACCTACATACCAAATTTGGTGAAGAATCATAAATTTAGGACCCT
>NW_013911033.1:0-249 GCF_000517525.1 Limulus polyphemus | reverse complement strand
CTATTGTTTAATGTTAGTCTATGACACTTTTATGTTACTACCTGTTTAAATGTCGTTAATATCTACTGTTGTTTAATGTTGATCTTTGACACTGGTATGTTACTCATTTTTTAAATGTCGTTAATATCTACTGTTGTTTAATGTTTTTCTTTGACACTGCTATGTTACTACCTGTTTAAATGTTGTTAATATCTACTGTTGTTTAATGTTGGTCTTTGACATTGGTATGTTACTACCTGTTTGAATGTC
>NW_013911032.1:0-233 GCF_000517525.1 Limulus polyphemus | reverse complement strand
AAAAATTAATTAACAAGCGGAAACGTAACAGTACATTAGTTGGTGTAAGACATGAATTACAATCAGCCGATACAATTACAAACCACTACATTAGGCCTATAATGTTTACTGGATCTAGATCTTGCTTGTTGCATATATATTGCCAATCTTGCACGCCAGTTAATATGTTACATCAATCTCGTATATTCTTTTTGTTGAACATACACTTACTTGTATGTTGTACTCTAGGACTT
>NW_013911031.1:0-233 GCF_000517525.1 Limulus polyphemus | reverse complement strand
AATCGTTACTGTTATATCTAGTTTAAAGTATTACAACTGGGGTTGGTGTGTAATCGTTAAGAGAGTTGTAGGACTCAGCATACAAAATGTGGAAAAGTATGGAAAGAGATGAAATTCTGATGATGCACAAGACCCAACATCTTCAAGGCAGAACCCCTCTCTGAACCAAAAACCCATACACTGGTTTATATCAGGTGAATACATGAAATCTCATCAACACAGAACACTTATCC
>NW_013911030.1:0-233 GCF_000517525.1 Limulus polyphemus | reverse complement strand
GAGTTATGGTAACATCACCTGTAGCTTTGTTTGAGTCATGGTAACATCACCTGTAGCTTTGTTTGAGTTATGGTAGTCATCAACCTGTAGCTTTGTGTGAGTTATGGTAACATCACCTGTAGCTTTGTTTGAGTTATGGTAGTCATCAACCTGTAGCTTTGTTTGAGTTATGGTAGTCATCACCTGTAGCTTTGTTTGAGTTATGGTAATCATTAACCTGTAGCTTTGTTTGA
>NW_013911029.1:0-234 GCF_000517525.1 Limulus polyphemus | reverse complement strand
GAATTTGTTTAGGCGGGATTACAGTAAATTAATCTATGAGACCTTCCCGTGTTCAAATACTTTAATCGAAAGAGTTTGACCTCCTGAGTCCAAAACTGTAACTAGATCTCAAATCGGTTAGAAAATGACGGAACTATTTGTTAAAAATTTGTATTTGAAAAAACAAAACAAATAAACTTTGAGCCATTCTATGAGTCGCTATATCGTGGCTAGAAAGAAATCTTAATACTTCGT
>NW_013911028.1:0-233 GCF_000517525.1 Limulus polyphemus | reverse complement strand
CTACTAAGTTATCAGATAAACTATCATATTGTTAGACTGTCCTCTCTTAGAGCTACTAAGTTATCAGATAAACTATCATATTGTTAGACTGTCCTCTCTTAGAGTTACTAAGTTATCAGATAAACTACCATATTGTTAGACTGTCCTCTCTTAGAGCTACTAAGTTATCAGATAAACTATCATATTGTTAGACTGTCCTCTCTTAGAGCTACTAAGTTATCAGATAAACTATC
>NW_013911027.1:0-233 GCF_000517525.1 Limulus polyphemus | reverse complement strand
GTGGTGTGACAGGACATTATGCAAGGTTGTGGGGACCAGTGTGGGTAACTATTGAGCTCATGGGCATGAAGAACAAACAGAAAGTATACTTGGCTGACATTGAAGACCAATGCATATTAGGATTGGACTATTTACTACCGAGGAAGTGTGTAGTTTACTTCGATAAAATGACGTTTGGAAACAACAAAAGCCAGATTCCAGTAAGTGTTGCTACATCCGTTGATCTGCATGTC
>NW_013911026.1:0-231 GCF_000517525.1 Limulus polyphemus | reverse complement strand
AAGTGTTCATGGAGTAGTTGTACCGAGTAAGGCTAAAGATGAGAATGGTAGTTATAAATTCTATAGCTAGAGTTACACCTAGGTGTTCATGGAGTAGATATACCAAGTAAGGTTAAAAATGAGTAAGGTGATTATAAATTCAATAACTAGAGTTACACCTAGGTGTTCGTGGAAATGTTGTACCAAATAACGCTAAAGATGAGTATGGGGCTACACATTCAGTAACTAGAG
>NW_013911025.1:0-233 GCF_000517525.1 Limulus polyphemus | reverse complement strand
GTTGAAACTGTATATATAACTCCTAGCACAGCACTGTCTTAAATATGTTGAAACTTTATATATAACTCCTGGCACAGCACTGTCTTAAATATGTTGAAACTGTATATATAACTCCCAGTACAGCACTGTCTTAAATATGTTGAAACTTTATATATAACTCCTAGCACAGCACTGTCTTAAATATGTTGAAACTGTATATATAACTCCTAGCACAGCACTGTCTTAAATATGTT
>NW_013911024.1:0-414 GCF_000517525.1 Limulus polyphemus | reverse complement strand
TAATAGAAACCTTAGAGCTTGAATTTACTCTCCTTATCTAAATACAAAAAATTGATGAGTTCTGTTCCCTTGGATTAAGTATCAACCCCAGTCCTTTCAATCCATTTTCATTACAGAAAAGCTGTTTAGCAAATACATTTTTTGATACTTAATCCAAGGGAACAGGACTCATCGATTTTTTCTCGAGTCCTTTCAATACATTTTCATTACAGAAAAGCTTTTTAGCAAATAATTTAAAAAGTGGGCCAGTGGCGCAACGGACAACGCGTCTGACTACGAATCAGAAGATTCCAGGTTTGAATCCTGGCTGGCTCGAATATCTTTTATAAATTCGAGAGTAATATTGTTTTATAGGTAATGAAATTCAAGCGCAACTGGTAAGGCGTCTGTTATGATATAAAAGACTGTTTCCTT
>NW_013911023.1:0-233 GCF_000517525.1 Limulus polyphemus | reverse complement strand
CTCTATTTTCCGCTATTACAACTTCGTCAGGAGATATCAATAAATATAATCACGACCTACATCTCCAGAATATAACTTTATTAGCTCAATATTCCGCTATTACAACTTCGTCAGGAGATATCAATAAATATAATCACGACCTATATCCCCGGAATGTAACTTTATTAGCTCAATATTCCGCTCTTACAACTTCGTAAGGAGATATCAATAAATATAATCACGACCTATATCCT
>NW_013911022.1:0-233 GCF_000517525.1 Limulus polyphemus | reverse complement strand
GAGGAGCTGTTTGGGTTGGTGGGAGATTGAGCTTAGTGGAGTGCGTTGGCAACATAAATTTTGCGAAATACGTCGAAATATTGGAGGAAGGACTTTTGCCACTTTATTCGTCGGGTTTTGTGGACAAGAACACAACGTTTTTCCAGGAAGATGGAGCACCGTGTCACACTGCTAGGAACACCCAAAAGTGGCAGGAAGAAAATGGTATCCAGAAGTTGCCCTGGCCGAGCCAA
>NW_013911021.1:0-233 GCF_000517525.1 Limulus polyphemus | reverse complement strand
GGCTACATGTAAACACAGATTAGCTTTACAACGCTTATTACACTGCAATGACAAGGCTACATTTAAACACAGATTAGCTTTACAACGCTAATTACACTGCAATGACAAGGCTACAGTTTAAACACAAATTAGCCTTACAACGCTTATTACACTGCAATGACAAGGCTACAGTTTAAATACAAATTAGCTTTACAACGCTTATTACACTGCAATGATAAGGCTACAGTTTAAAT
>NW_013911020.1:0-233 GCF_000517525.1 Limulus polyphemus | reverse complement strand
ACTGATGTGACTGTTACCGACGATAGGACATTTCCTGATGAAGCAGATGAACCCCACCTGAAACAGAAGCCAACGAGACAGAGACCAGTACGGAAGAAGATACGTCGTGTAAAATTAAGAGACTTTGTTGAATTGTAATTTTGTGATTGTAATTCTGTACATTTAATTAAGTTATTGTTAATTGTTATTGGTTCATTGTAAGTGGCTATTATTTGGGATGAACAATACTAAGG
>NW_013911019.1:0-233 GCF_000517525.1 Limulus polyphemus | reverse complement strand
CTTGTGTCTTCTTATTGACAGTACACAGTATCGTTAAATCTTGTGTATTCTTATTGACAGTACACAGTATCGTTAAATCTTGTGTCTTCTTATTGAAAATACATTGTATTGATATATCTTGTGTTTTCTTACTGACAGTACACATTATCGTTGAATATTGTGTCTTCTTATTGACAGTACACAGTATCGTTAAATCTTGTGTCTTCTTATTGACAGTACACAGTATCGTTAAA
>NW_013911018.1:0-514 GCF_000517525.1 Limulus polyphemus | reverse complement strand
TCACAAGATTTAACGATACTGTGTACTGTCAATAAGAAGAGACAATATTCGACGATTATGTGTACTGTCAGTAAGAAAACACAAGATTTAACAATAATGTGTCCTACACAAGATTTAACGATACTGTGTACTGTCAATAAGAAGACACAAGATTTAACGATACTGTGTACTGTCAATAAGAAGACACAATATTCTAACGATAGTGTGTACTGTCAGTAAGAAAACACAAGATATCGTTAAATCTTGTGTCTTCTTATTGACAGGACACATTATTGTTAAACTGTGTACTGTCAATAAGAAGACACAAGATTTAACGATACTGTGTACTCTCAATAAGAAGACACAAGATTTAACGATACTGTGTACTGTCAATAAAAAGACACAAGATTTAACAATACTGTGTATTGTCAAAAAGAAGACACAAGATTTAACGATACTGTGTTCTGACAATAAAAAGACACAAGATTTATAAATACTGTGTACTATCAAGAAGAACGCAAACGATTTAACGATA
>NW_013911017.1:0-664 GCF_000517525.1 Limulus polyphemus | reverse complement strand
TTGTAGATTTGTATTTCTGTCCCTTGAGTGAAGGATCTGAGTAATGACAGAAATACAAATCTACAGGATCTGAGTAATGACAGAAATACAAATCTACAAGAGACCTGAGTAATGACAGAAATACAAATCTACAAGACTTGAGTGAAGACAGAAATACAAATCTACAAGATCTGAGTAAAGACAGAAATACAAATCTACAAGATCTGAGTAATGACAGAAATACAAATCTACAAGATCTGAGTAATGGCAGAAATACAAATCTACAAGAAAAGAGCAATGACAGAAATACAAATCTACAAGACCCGAGTAATGACAGAAATACAAATCTACAAGATCTGAGTAAAGACAGAAATACAAATCTACAAGACCCGAGTAACTTTACTCAGATCTTGTAGATTTGTATTTCTGTCTTTACTCAGATCTTGTAGATTTGTATTTCTGTCTTCACTCGGGTCTTGTAGAGTTGTATTTCTATCTTCACTCAGGTCTTGTAGAGTTGTATTTCTGTCTTTACTCAGATCTTGTAGATTTGTATTTCTGTCATTACTCGGGTCCTGTAGATTTGTATTTCTGTCATTATTCGGGTCTTGTAGAGTTGTATTTCTGTCTACAGAAATACAAATCTACAGGACCCGAGTAATGACAGAAATACAAATCTACAAGA
>NW_013911016.1:0-337 GCF_000517525.1 Limulus polyphemus | reverse complement strand
GGTGGTTATAAATTCTGTAACTATAGTTACACCTAATTTTTCATGGAGTAGTTGTACCAAGTAAGGCTAAAGATGAATATGGTGATTTGAAATTCGGTAACTCCGAGTTAAACCTAGGTGTTCGTGGATTTGTTGAACCAAATAACGCAAAGATGAGTATGGGGGTTATAAATTCGGGAACTAGAGTTACACCTAGGTATTCGTGGAGTTGTTTTACCAAATAACGCTACAGATGAATATGGTGGTTACAAATTCGGTAACTAGAGTTACACCTAGGTGTTCGTGGATTTGTTGAACCAAATAACGCAAAGATGAGTATGGGGGTTATAAATTCGGG
>NW_013911015.1:0-434 GCF_000517525.1 Limulus polyphemus | reverse complement strand
CTGAAGGTCCTGTATTTACTATCATAATTACATTACCCATATCAGGGTATGAAGGTCTTGTATTTACTATCTCAATTACCTTATCTTTACCGGGGTCAGAAGGTCCTGTATTTACTATCATAATTACATTACCCGTATCAGGGTATGAAGGGTTTGTATTTACTATCATAATTACATTACTCGTATCAGGGTCTGAAGGTCCTCTGTTTACTATCATAATTACATTACCCGAAGGACCTTCAGACCCTGACCCTGATACGGGTAATGTAATTATGATAGCAAATACATCTGAAGGTCCTGTATTTGCTATCATAATTACATTACCCGTATCATGGTCTGAAGGTTGTGTATTTACTATCATAATTACATTACCCGTATCAGGGTCTGAAGGTCCTGTATTTGCTATCATAATTACATTACCCGTATCATGGTCT
>NW_013911014.1:0-233 GCF_000517525.1 Limulus polyphemus | reverse complement strand
AAAAGATGAGTATGGTGGTTATAAATCGGAAACTAGAGTTACACCTAGGTATTCGTGGAGTTGTTGTACCAAGTAAGGCTGACGATGAGTATGGTGGTTATAAATTAGGTAACTAGAGTGACACCTAGGTATTCGTGCAGTTATTGTACCAAATAACCCTAAAGATGAGTATGGTATTTACAAATTCGGTAACTAGAGTTACACCTAGGTGTTCGTGGAGCTGTTGTACCAAA
>NW_013911013.1:0-305 GCF_000517525.1 Limulus polyphemus | reverse complement strand
AGACACTTTCTGTATGTTATTTATTCGACAGTGTCTCGACTAGGTGTATTTCTGTATGTTATTTATTCGACAGACACCCAGTCGAGACACTGCCGAATAAATAACATACAGAAATACACCTAGTCGAGAAACTGTCGAATAAATAACATACAGAAATACACCTAGTCGAGACACTGTCGAATAAATAACATACATAAATGCACCCAGTCGAGACACTGCCGAATAAATAAACATACAGAAATACACCTAGTCGAGGCACTGCCGAATAAATAACATACATAAATACACCCAGTCGAGACACTGCC
>NW_013911012.1:0-512 GCF_000517525.1 Limulus polyphemus | reverse complement strand
GTACAATAAATTTAACCATGACCTTCAGAACATAAGGAGTGTTGCTTTGTTTAATATGTACATAAAGTTAAACAAAACAACACTACTTATGTTCTGAAGGTCATGGTTAATATATACAACAAATTAAACAAAGCAACACTCCTTATGTTCTGAAGGTCATGGTTAATATGTACATAAAGTTAAACAAACTTACGTTTTCAAGGTCATGGTTAATATGTACAATAAATTAAACAAAGCAACACTCCTTATGTTTTGAAGGTCATGGTTAATATGTACAATAAACTGTACAACAAATTAAACAAAACAACACTCCTTATGTTTTGAAGGTCATGGTTAATATATACAACAAAGTTAAACAAAGCAACACTCCTGTTCTGAAGATCATGGTTAATATGTACATAAAGTTAAACAAAGCAACACTCCTTCTGTTCTGAAGGTCATGGTTAATATGCACATAAAGTTAAACAAAGCAACACTCCTTATGTTCTGAAGGTCATGGTTAATATGTACAT
>NW_013911011.1:0-233 GCF_000517525.1 Limulus polyphemus | reverse complement strand
ATTTCGTACAATACAGATACTATACAAGTACTTATGTGTCAATTGAAAGCAAGATATTCAGTAAACAGACTGCTTCTAAAGAGACGAGTCATTTCGTACAATACAGATACTATACAAGTAATTATGTGTTAACGGAAAGCAAGATATTCAGTAAACAGACTGCTTCTAAAGAGACGAGTCATTTCGTACAGTATAGATACTATACAAGTAATTATGTGTTAACGGAAAGCAAG
>NW_013911010.1:0-233 GCF_000517525.1 Limulus polyphemus | reverse complement strand
GAATATGGTGGTTATAAATTATGTAACTAGAGTTACACCTAAGTGTTCATGGAGTAGTTGTACCAAGTAAGGCTAAAAATGAGTATGGTGGTTATAAATTCTGTAACTATAGTTACAACTAGGTGTTCATGGAGTAGTTTTACCAAGTAAGGCTAAAGATGAATATGGTGGTTATAAATTATGCAACTAGAATTACACCTAATTGTTCATGAAGTAATTTTACCAAGTAAAGC
>NW_013911009.1:0-233 GCF_000517525.1 Limulus polyphemus | reverse complement strand
AAATCTTGTGTCTTCTTATTGACAGGACACATTATTGTTAAATCTTGTGTTTTCCTACTGACAGTACACATTATCGTTGAATATTGTGTCTTCTTATTGACAGTACACAGTATCGTTAAATCTTGTGCCTTCTTATTGACAGTACACAGTATCGTAAAATCTTGTGTCTTCTTATTGACAGTACACAGTATCGTTAAATCTTGTGCCTTCTTATTGACAGTTCACAGTATCGT
>NW_013911008.1:0-233 GCF_000517525.1 Limulus polyphemus | reverse complement strand
GTACTCATTGGCTTAATATATAAAACTGATTATCCATTTTCTTTGTTTGGTTACAAAGCATTTATGTAACTGCATAGTTACAGAAACAACACTGTCGTAAATATGTTTATCAACATGTAAAACAATACCGAATTGTCTGGAATAATAAGTATGAAAAAATGTACTCAGTTTTGTTATAACATGTGACTGTTAATAAGTAAATAAATCTTATATTGTTTCGAAATATTAGATAA
>NW_013911007.1:0-233 GCF_000517525.1 Limulus polyphemus | reverse complement strand
GTTACTTTATGTGACCTGAACAAGTTTTCCAGTCTAGATTAGCTGTACAGATACAGGATATGATACAGGTTTTGTTACTTAACATGACCTGAACAAGTTTTCCAGTCTAGATTAGCTGTACAGAAACAGGATATGGTACAGGTTATTACTTTGTGTGACCTGAACAAGTTTTCCAGTCTAGATGAGCTGTACAGATACAGGATATGGTACAGGTTATTACTTTGTGTGACCTG
>NW_013911006.1:0-233 GCF_000517525.1 Limulus polyphemus | reverse complement strand
TGCTAAAGATGAGTACGGTGGTTATAAATTCTGTAACTAGAGTTGCACCTAAATGTTTATGGAGTAGTTGTACCAAGTAAGGCTAAAGATGAGTATGGTGGTTATAAATTCTGTAACTAGAGTTACACATAGGTGTTCATGGAGTAGTTGTACCAAATAACGCTACAGATGAGTATGGGGTTATTAATTCGGTAACTAGAGTTACACCATGGTGTTTATGGAGTAGTTGTAAC
>NW_013911005.1:0-233 GCF_000517525.1 Limulus polyphemus | reverse complement strand
AAGTATTGTTAAATCGTGTGTCTTCTTATTGACAGTACACAGTATCCTTAAATTTTGTGTCTTCTTATTGACAGTACACTGTACCGTTAAATCTTGTGTCTTTTTATTGATAGTACACAGTACCGTTAAATCTTGTGTCTCTTATTGCCAGTACACAGTATCGTTAAATCTTGTGTCTTTTTATTGATAGTACACAGTATTGCTAAATCGTGTATTTTCTTATTGATGGTACA
>NW_013911004.1:0-230 GCF_000517525.1 Limulus polyphemus | reverse complement strand
CCAATAAACATTTTACTGCACTACTACTAATTGTAAGATACCAATAAACTATTTACTGTACTACTCCTAATTGTAAGATACCATAAACATTTACTGCACTACTGCTAATTGTAAGATACCAATAAACATTTTACTGTACTACTCCTAATTGTAAGATACCAATAAACATTTTACTGCACTGCTGCTAATAGTAAGATACCAATAAACATTTTACTGTACTACTGCTAATT
>NW_013911003.1:0-232 GCF_000517525.1 Limulus polyphemus | reverse complement strand
GTTATACAGTATTCACAGTACACTATCTGGAGACTAGTATCGGTAAGAATGGTTCTTCTACACTGTTCTACAGTATTCACAGTACACTATCTGGAGACTAGCATCGGTAAGTATGGTTCTTCTACAGTATTCACAGTACACTATCTGGAGACTAGTATCAGTAAATATGGTTCTTCTACACTGTTCTACAGTATTCACAGTACACTATCTGGAGACTAGTATCAGTAAGTAT
>NW_013911002.1:0-232 GCF_000517525.1 Limulus polyphemus | reverse complement strand
GTAGTAACCATCTTGAAGTTGTATGTAGTCAATATAGTTATAGTGTACTGGGTTTTAAATTCCTGTAGTAACCATCTTGAGCTTGTATGTAGTGAGATAGTTATAGTGTACTGGATTTTAAATTACTGTAGTAGCCATCTTGAAGTTGCATGTAGTGAGATAGTTATAGTGTACTGGGTTTTAAATTCCTGTAGTAACCATCTTGAAGTTGTGTGTAGTGAAATAGTTATAG
>NW_013911001.1:0-233 GCF_000517525.1 Limulus polyphemus | reverse complement strand
CAAGTTTTTAAATATAAACTCAATCTAAACAACGTTCATATTAAAATAAATACATAACCGCAAATTCGTTACACTGTCCACTTGCTTGCGTGCAGGCGCGTGCGCATCTTTTTAATGAGGCAAGCTTGCGAAGAACCACACAGAAAAGAACATATTTGTTTTATTTTTTAACCGATTAACGGAATTAACTGTCACTTTTATAACGCAACAGAGCACATATAGATATTGTGTAG
>NW_013911000.1:0-233 GCF_000517525.1 Limulus polyphemus | reverse complement strand
CTCTATTAGTGAGATTCACATGCTACAGTATATTCCAACATTACCGACTTGTACCGGTCACTAATAGTAAGATCCACATGCTACAGTATATTCCAACATTACCGACTTGTACCGGTCACTATTAGTAAGATACAGATGCTACAGTACATGCCAACATTACCGACTTGTACTGGTCACTATTAGTAAGATACACATGGTATAGTACATTCCATCATTACCGACTTGTACCGGTC
>NW_013910999.1:0-450 GCF_000517525.1 Limulus polyphemus | reverse complement strand
CAATAACAACAATTACTACTGAAAAACAGTGTCAAACACAATACAACAACAGCAACTACCACTAAAAAACAGCGTAAAACAAAATACAATAACAACAACTACTACTGAAAAACAGTGTTCAACATAATACAATAACAGAAATTACTACTGAAAAACAGTGTGAAACATAATACAAAAAAAGCAACTACCACTAGAAAAGAGTGTGAAACATAATACAGTTAGAGCAATTCTACTATAAAACAGTGTCAATCATAATACAATAACAAAAACTACTACTGAAAAACAGTGTCAAACACAATACAACAACAGAAATACCATTAGAAAACAGTGTCAAAAATAATACAATAACAACAACTACTACTAGAAAACAGTGTCAAACATAATACAACAACAACTATCACTAGTAACAGCAACTACTGCTAGAAAATAGTGTCAAACATAATACGATAA
>NW_013910998.1:0-328 GCF_000517525.1 Limulus polyphemus | reverse complement strand
CTCATCAGATAAAGAATCAGACACTGAAAGAGATGAAGATGGGATCTCCCCGACAGGATATCCATCATATTTCGTGAATTTTTTAAATGTTTCAGTTTCCTGAGTTGGCTCCAAACGCATATTTAATGATTCATTACAAATGTCATCCTTTGATAGACTGAAATGTTTTGAAAGATTCTGTGGTGCTTGTTGGGGTTCCTCATAATCATTGGGAAGTAAAAGTCTAGGTGGAAGAGAAGACAACTCTGGATGCTTAATTCACCTTCAAAAGTATCGAGATCTAGTCATTTAAATATGATCACTTTTGTTTCTAATTTGGTGGTCCAAA